>NC_060893.1:21703012-21805512 GCF_014805685.1 Silurus meridionalis | reverse complement strand
TACACTTACAAAGATGTTTACAAGACGCAATTTTCAAGAAAAGCTGGACATTGTGAGGGAATTTCAGCCCAAGCAGTTCAAAACAATTGTTAAGATTTTTTAGAAACTGTTTATATTTGCACCAAAAAACACAACTTGCCTTCATTGCAAATCCACAGGAAAATTTAAACATACCCAAAAATGCACGCAAAACCCGGGCTCATTTTATGAGGTTAATATTGATGCTTCTGCTAGAGATTTTATATGTGGGTGGTGCAGCTGTGGCTCCAGTGAAAGGAGACTTGTTGAATGGTGTTCATTGGGTTTCTAGCTTTAGTAAAGCCATTCAATCTTGCTGTTTAAGATTTAATATTGATGGTTCTTATAGCTGTGGTGTCATAATGATGGTATTAAGAACTGGATTGATTAAGGAAGAACACCACTGAAGGCCTAGGTGAGAAATGCACCATTACAAGGTTATTTAAGCATCTCAGAGTGTGACACAAACACTTCAGACACCATCAGCTGTCACACACACACACACACACACACACACACACACACACACACACACACACACACACACACACCTTTTTTAAAATAGCTGACAAAAAAAAGGAAAAAAATGTGTGAATCTGAGAGAATGTGAAAGAATACAAAAAAATCTTGTTGGTAACAGGATGAATCATGTCTGAGAATTACCACACACACACACACACACACACACACACACACACACACACACACAGGTGAGAAATGCACCATTACAAGGTTATTTAAGCATCTCAGAGGGTGAAACAAACACCTCAGACACCTTCAGCTGGTTTCAGCATCGCCAACACACAAACACACAGACACCTTCAAGTCAAGTCAAGTCAAGTCAAGTCAAGTCAAGAAGCTTTTATTGTCATTTCTACCATATATATAGCTGATGCATTAGCTATATATGTGCACAGTACACAGTGAAATGAGACAACATTCCTCCAGAACCCTGGTGCTACAACATAGAACTACAACACACAACATTAAGCTACATAACAAAACACAAAGCTAAAGTCTAAAGTAAATGTCCTCACAATATAAAGTGCATCAGCAAACGTGTATAACTTGTATAACATCAGGAAACGTGTATAACCTCACAGCAAACGTGTATAATTTTTAAGACCACCATTAAGTATTGGCAATCAAGTGTTTTTTTTCCCAAACTGTTACTACAATGTTGGATGCACACAATACTACAGGATGTCTTTTGATACACCAGAAGTAAATGGTTTAAGTCTCCTAGTTCAAGTGAAGGGAAAATGTACCCCTGTGCACAAAGCCAGCTCCATGAAGAGATGTTTTTCATGGGTTTGAGTGGAAGATCTCCTGCTACAGAGCAATAAAACCCTATTAAACAGCTATTGGATGAATGTAAACGCCGACTGCACCCCAGGCCTCCTCATCTCACCTACATCGTTACCTGGGTTTACTAACACCCATGTGGCTGAATTAATCCCATTAGTGTATTATACAATCAGCAATTCTGTATTTTTCTCTATAAATTCTGATTGGTCAGGAGGTGTTGATTGTAATTCGGGCTGTAGTTTCAGCTGCAAATTGCAGGTTTATATTAATGCACTCGTTCTCCTTTGTTATTATTTGCACAGTAACAGCTCATTTACACTCTATCATTGTAGGGTGACCAATAAAACATAGAGTACTGCCTTGTTTCTGCGTGCATGCTATGATCAAGAGCTAAAAGCAGAGTGTAAGTGAGAGCAACCATTTTAGTCGAAAGACAATACTATAGAAATAAAACTTGGATATATTTAAGTCAATGTGCAGTTTGTACAGCATTCGCTGTCCTCTGAAAATAACTCAACATACAGCCATTATTGTCTAAATAACTGGCAACAAATGTGAGTACAGCCTAAGTGAACATGTTAAAACTGTTTCCAAAGTGTCATTAATTTTATTTCATTATCATTATTATCATTATTTTGTGTGAGCACCATTGTTTTTTAGCACTTTTGTATGACAGTAAATTTGTACTGTATACAAGTTGCACATTGACTACTCTAAAGTATATCCAACATATATATAGAATTATAGCAGTACTAATTTTATTAATGTGCGATTAACATTTTTGTTTGACCATTTCTATTAAAAATATTAATAAATATAATTTTAGAGTGAGAGAGAAAGGTGTAGAGGGGGAGATGGCAAGTGAGACAGAGAAGAAGCAAAGAGAGACAGACAGACAAACATTGAATAAGACAGAGGCAGACAGAGAGAGAGAGAGGGACACAGAAAGAGAGAGGGAGAGAAAAGAGTGAGACAGAAAAGAGACAATGAAAGACAGAAAGAGACAGGAAAAGTGACAATCAGTACAAACAGTAAGCGAGACACAGGTAGAAAGAGACGGATGGGGGGATTTAGAGAAAGAGACAGAAAGAGATAAGCAGTGAATGTGACCAAGGCAGAGAATGATAGAGAATAAGACAGAGAGAGAGAGACAGAAAGACAGACAGTGAGTGAGACAGAGAGGGAGAGAAAGAAAGAGAGAGAGAAAGAGACTGAAGCCTGACTCAAGTTACAGTACTGAGATTTCCTGAATAATAATCACACTCTTCTTACATTCACACACATTTTCGGTGTGTGTTTCTCTCTCTCTCTCTCTCTCTCTCTCTCTCTCTCACTCTGTATGTGTGTGTATGTGTGTGTGTAAATAATAGCTGCCAGCTGGGTGGGGTCTGTGATACACACATAGTGTAGAGGTGTATTGTGTAATATAAGCTGCACCTCACACTGTTCCTGTACAGGTGTGTGTTCTGCGTGTGTTTGTGTTCTGCATGTAGGTTCCACATGTGAGTTCTGTATCTGTGTGGGTGTGTCTGTGTATATATGTCTTGCGTGTGAGTTATGTACGTGTAGGTTCTGTATAAAGGTCCTGTGTGTATAGGTTCTGCATGTGTCTGTGTGGGTGTGTCTGTATATATGTCCTGCGTGTGAGTTATGTGTGTATAGGTTCTGCATGTGTGTGTGTGAGTTCTGCATGTAGGTCCTGCGTGTGTGTGTTCTGCATGTGTGTGTTCTGTGCAGCTCATGTTCCTTTGGGTGGAGCTGCACAGTGAGACTTTGTGTCCTAACTGTGCTGCAGTATTGCATTAGAGTAGTGCAATCTGGATGAGTGAGGGATTCTGTGGTAAGTGTGAGTGTGTAAGTGTGTGTGTGTGTGTGTGTGTGTGTGTGTGTGTGCACACGCTCGAGTTTCATAGTCCCCAACATTCCACTCACATTTCCATCCTAATTCAGTTCGAGTGTTCAGAGAGAAATGTTTAGTCTCAGTCAAACAAAGCACACACATTAGTGCACACACACACACACACACACACACACACACACACACACACACACACACAATGTAGCCATTCTACGTCTCTCCCTATAATAAATAACATGCACATCAACAACTGTTTCTCAGCTCCAACAGCCGTGCAGGAAGTGATCACGGCTGCTGCCGGGGTTCTCTTACTGAATCCTGCGCAAAGGCTTGGAATGCAGAGAGTGAGATAAAGTGTGTGTGTGTGTGTGTGTGTGTGTGTGTGTGTGTGTGTGTGTGTGTGTTTTATTCTGCATACCTAGAAGCATATTTGCTGCATCAGGTCTGGACACGAACAACACAGAACTGAGGCATGAAAATTTCACCCAAAAACTTCAGGATACATTAAGGAAAGAAAACGAGATGAACAGAAATCACACGTTTCTTACAAAACATTCAAACAGGGTGCGATTTAAAGACTATAATAACTCTGACATTTATGACATTTTGACAGATGCCCTTATCTAGAACGACTTACATTTATCTCTTTCTTATAACTGAGCAGCTATGAGGTGAGAGCCTTGCTCAGCTTGGTGGTAGCTTGGGGTGTTTTGGGATTTAAACTCATGACCACTGGATTCAAAGATCAATGACTTAACCACAAAGTTCCCACCTCCCCAATAGCACACATAAATCAAGGCTTTAAACATTTTCATTACATTATATACCCGTTTGCTTGGCAGCTTGGTGGTATACTTGTGTTTTAAAAGACTGGTAAAAGTTGAAGGACTGACTACACTTTTTCACTCAAGTTAAAGTAAAGAAATGTGAGCTCTGATATGTTCTTAAGTAAAAAGTAGTCATTACTACTACCTGTTTTAGTGTCACGCTGGTAACTGGACCTTACATTATATTAATATACTAATACAAAATAATTTTAAATGTTCAATACAGGCTGAAGATCCACCATATAGAACACAAGCAGAGAAAAGATGATGATGATCAGGTGATCAGGAATGTGTCTGTTCTCAGTCATGTTTACATCACTGACTCCATCTGTCTCATCCACGTTAAACCCAGACGTCTTGTTGCCTTCTGTTAGTTGTTTGCTTTGTACACTAGACTACGTCTGTGGTGTGTGAGAGACAGGAAATGATACACCAGTGGTAGATTGAAAAAGCTGCGCAATGACAAGAAAATAATATTAATCATGTCACCAAATAAAGGAAAACTAAAGTAACGAGCCTGTTTTGAAAATGTAAGAAGTAGAAAGTACAGATATTTGTGTAAAAAATGCAATGAGTGAAAGTGAAAAGGTGTCTGAAAAATAAACAGTGAAGTATTGATACCTGAAAAACCTACTTAAATACATAACAAAGTATTTGTACCTCATCACTTCCCATCTCTGCTGAACAATTACCTCCCCGAATTATCATACTTTGGATCCGAGGGTCATGACTTCAAATCCTGGACCCCTGAGCAAGGCCTTAGCCCAACAGCTGATTAGTTGTATGTGTGAGATAAATGTATGTTGCTTTAAATTAGGGAGTTTACCAAATACAATAAATGTAAACGTCAAGGTTATTATGGGTTTTAACGTTGCGCCGCTGCTCCATTATAATTAATGGCAAAGGGGACGTCGATTGTTGCTGTCCCATGATCGCCAACTCTTAGCTCCATAACCTCGCGTTTCCCTGTGCCACCCTGTATAAATTACAATCCAAATCCATATTCATGGGCCTGAAGTTTAACCTTCACAGTAAGTTTATGGATCTTTGGGCTGTTCATGTGGAGAACAGCCTTAGTACTCAGTACTCAGTACTTTATAGTCGTTATGGTTAGCGACTCACGGTAGTTGCGGAAAGACAACTCCCCTGTAAAACCGTGTATGTAAACCAGTTTACACAATTTCTCTGGGTGTCTTTTCAAGGTGTTGACCTTTTAAAGGCAGTTTGTCTTCTGTCCGCTCTGTGTATATGCAAAAAAAAAAAAAAAGAACAAAACTGTGAACTTGTGAATCCAGAACACGTAGCCTCAGGCCCAGAAATATGATTACAGTAGTATATAACCACACCCTCCACACATACACACACACACACACAGAGACAGAGGGCGTGTTTCCAAACACCTGTCAACTCGATGAGCTTTGAACTGACGTTACTGAGGCATGACTTTTAGAAAAGTAACTGAGATTGCAACACTACTGGAGCTGATTACGGCCGAAACGGGCGGCTCGTGCTTTCCTTTCACATCTGGCTCACATACCACAATTGTAATGAACTCCACCTGCAACCTGTCTGCTAATCTTTTAGATGGAAAGTACTAAATATTATATCTGGATGGCAGAATTAGGATTATCTTCGGCCCAAAATGCACTTGTCCATGTCGTGACCCTGATTAACTGACCTTGTTAACTGATATAGTATACATATATAGTATAGTGGAAAATAAATGTGGGAAGAGAAGAACCATAATAAACATTTAAAACTTTGTGGAACTGTGTCTGTGTATGCAGGCGTGTGGAATCTTTCTATTATTAAATTCTGATAAGACAGAGATTTTGCTCATCGACCCAAAAAACAGTATACAGAAGCTCCAGCATTTAGAAGGATGTTCTGTAACTATTAGTTCAGCAGTAAAAGACCTGGGAGTTATTTTAGACACCAACTTGTTTTTTAAAAATCATATCAACCAAGTTACTAAAACAGCCTTCTTCCACCTTAGAAATATTGCTAAGCTAAGAAACATGTTATCTATATTTGCTGCAGAGAAGCTCGTCCATGCGTTCATGACCACCAGACTGGACTATTGTAATGCATTACTAGGTGGATGTCCTGCATCATTAATAAACAAGCTTCAGTTTGTTCAGAATGCGGCAGCCAGAGTTCTCACAAGGTCAAGAAAATATGATCATATAACCCCAATCTTATCATCCCTACACTGGCTACCTGTTAAGTTTCCAATCGACTACAAACTATTGCTACTTTCTTATAAAACACTAAATGGTTTGGATCGCATGTATCTCTTCAGTCTTCTAACTCGCTACAATCCGCCACGCTTCTTGAGATCTTAAAACTCTGGACTTCTAGTAGTTTCTAGAATAGCAAAGTCCACTAAAGGTGGTAGAGCATTCTCACATTTAGCTCCTAAACTCTGGAATAGTCTTCCTGACAGTGTTCGGGGCTCAGACACACTCACCCAGTTTAAGTGTAGATTAAAGACGTATCTTTTTAGCAAAGCCTACACATAACATACGTCTCACATCATAACCTTGTGCTCCAGAACATCTGATCACATGCACATTATCAACTTGTGCTGTTAATATTATGAACAGCAGCTACGCTAAATCTCCTCCACGGCTTCTCTTTCTCTACCCTTTCCAAGGCATCCTGAGGTTGCTCCAGCCCCAGTCACGTCCCACCTTATGAAGATTATGGACCTTTAAAGAAGTAGATGCCCTGCAAACATCCTGAACTATCTAGAGACGTACCAGCAACAATTGGATCCCACTTTATGTGGAGTTTTGACATTTGACCTCTTTGAGTGTTTAAAGGCTCTGGCATGGAGAAGCTGGTGTTGGATTTGTGATGATCGCAAATGTTGAGCTATTTTATGAGTTGCTCAGTAGCTCCTAGTTTTATAACCACAATGACTGTAAAAGACTGTAGAAAGGACATTTCTCATAATCTTACATTCCAGTGCTCATGTTAGTTCTTACTCTTCAGTGTTCTGTATTGTTTAAAGACTATAATCACACTCTTGATGTCACCCAAATGAGGATGGGTTCCTCTTTTAAATCTGGTTCCTCTCAAAGTTTCTTCCTCATAACATCTAAGGAAGTTTTTCCTTGCCACAGTCGCCATGGCTGCTCATCAGGGATAAATGCACACAAATCACCTCAACTCTTAAAATTATTTAAAGCTGCTTTGTGACAATGTCTGTTGTGAAAAGCGCTATAGAAATAAACTTGACTTGACTTGACTTGAATTTGTGTAGCTTTCAAATCCATCGAAAATTTAGTTGAGTGGTACCACACCTGTCTCCTGTCTCCTCATTCCCTCAGTAAGATAGGAAGCATCTCCCACACACAGCATTGCAAAAACAAAACTTGATTATTAAAATGTTATGATAATACAAAGGATAATTCTTTTATAAAGCACCAAACTTGAGACCGAAATTTGTACAAATATTCAGCAAAGCAACTAGATGTTAACAAATAGTCTTAAGTGCATTAGCAACTGTGTGTTTGTTTGTGTGGAAGTGTTTGCCTTGAAATTGAAATTTCACTTTGACATTCAAAGCACTGATTGTAACCACTTGTGGTCTTCCTCTAGTGTTTAATGGGAATAAAAAGTGCTTGGACCCTTTAATCGCTGCTTGCAGCTATATATTAATATATCATGTTTTTTCCCCTTCTGATTGTGGTTCAAAACCAGAGTCTGTCACTTTAATGTTTAATACTTTATCAATATCACATTGATTTTGAAAGAACAATCACATGACCTTCCACTTTCAGTTTCCACTCACCAGGATTCGGGTGTCCTGCTTGTCACCTTTGCCCTCAAGCTGCACCTTCTTTCTCAGGCTCAGTTTGAGATGTCGGCCCACGGCATCCTGCACGCTCTCTACAGCCGGGACAGAGAGACAGATAAACACCACTTCATTTAAAATGTGCTTCTGTATCCTTTCAATTCAAGTACAACCCATTGCATGAGATTACACAATTCTAAGGTCCTAAACTGGTGTGTGCTTTTATGACCTTTCAGATAACCGTCGTACTTCCTGCACGTCTCGTTCTAATCTGTTTCCTTCTTCGACTTGGCAAAAGGTTTGATGGGAAATGAGCTGATGACATCACCGCTGGAATTTTACTCTGGATTGCAGGCACGTGAACATTTTTTCCGAAGAAAGAGAGGTTGTGTGTGAGTGTGTGTGTGTAGGAGTGGGTGTTACAAAAGCCGAGAGTAGATAAGCAGAATGAGTGAAAAACATTCTACATTTTATTTAAGATTTATATCATTGTTTTAAAGACAAACAGTGAAGAAGTAAATTCTGTAGCTATTGCACATAATGAAATAAATGCCCATTGCATCACATTCATTATATATACAGTATTTTCCGTTAATATCGGCACCTTTGTTAAACATGAGCGAAGAACGCTGTGAAACCCCTCGCCATGTGTTCTCCATCCTCATTAGGCAATATTGGACAGTATATACGACAGTAGAGGTCACTTTAATATAAATACCTGCATTTTCTCATTCACGTGGCAGCAGAACAGAAAGGCTGCCGAAAACTGGACAGGGGTTCAGAAGATTATAAAAGCATACATTAAAAAAGATTACAGAATCGTCTCCTGCTCCGACCGTATCTGCCTCAAAGTTTTACATATTCCCGAGATGCTGTTCTGCACATCACAGCTACAAACAGTGGTTGCTATAGTTAACTAGATCCAGTGTAGTTTCTGATCTCTTTTGTTAACAAGTGGCTTCTATCTGCAGGACGACAGCTCCAGTTGGATCCCACCTCATAAAGATTTCAGACCTTCAAAGAGAAGATGTCGACCTCGCGAGGATCCCGAGCCATCTACAAATGTACCAGCACCACTTGGATCTCACAATGTTCACCTTCATGAAGATTTCAGACATTGGATTTTGAGTATATACAACTCGTAATCAATACTCAAAAAACATTCTACACATGCTGTTTATGTATCATTGAACATTTAAAGGTTCTGGCATGGAAGAGTTGGTGATGAATCCAAAATAAGCTCATTTATTGCTCAGGAGCTTCTGGTTCCACAACTCTAACTGATTGTATAATACCGTAGAAAAGACATTACTCATAATCACACATTCGTGATATTTCTTACTCTCCAGTGTTTGTATTGTTTTTATGATTTTTAATCACACTCTTGGTGTCACCAAGGGTTCCCTTTTGAATTTGGTTCCTCTCAAGTTTATTCTTCATACCATTTATGGGAGTTTTTTTCTTTGCCACGGTCATCCCAGGCTTTGATTATAAATAACATATAGTTCACGTAGAATCCAATATTCGTTCTATAACTCTTACATTCTGTAAAGCTGCTTTGAGGCAACATCCATTGTAAAAACTGCTGTAGGAATAAACTTGAATTCAAATCTCTTACACTTTTGTAAGTCACTTAAGCATTTCTGCAAATGTAAAATCTCACTAGATGTTTTTTGTTTTTTCACACCATTTGGATTTTGTGTTTGGAAAAATCCAAGGGGATCTGTGGTATTGGAAATACTGTACATAAAGCATCCTTTCTGGCACCTCCAACCATGATGCATCACATTTCTCCCATTCTGAGGTATGATCTGAACATCAGAATTGGAATCATCTTTTTTTTGCCAAGTATCATGGGGTGCATGTACAAACAATTCGTTATGGGGTGAAAAAACTAGGCAGTGCAACGATCTTTTTTCCGAATACGTCCAAGGTGCAGGATTGAAATATAGTGGTCCTTGTTGATTGCATGTGAAATGAACAGTGTACATTAGTGCAATGTTAGTGTTAATGGAAGCAGGTCAGAGATGCTGGTGGGTCCTTGGTGTTTTTGATGAGGTTGTTTGCGGGTGGGCAGAAGCTGTTTTTGTGGAGTGAGGTTCTGCATCTCCTCCTGCCAGAGTGGTTGGAAAAAGTCCAGAGTGAGAGGGGTCAGCCACAATCCTAGTGGTGCACAGGTAGTTGTAGAGGTGGAAGATTGCAACCAATCACCTTCCCAGCAGAGTGGATGACACTCTGGATTTAATAGGTGAGTATGAACTCAATGATGAAGGTGCAGAAGTGCATCATTTTCTTTGGTAGGTTGAATTCTTTAGTAATCAGAACATGAACTGAAGATCTGAATGACTTCGCTCCCATTATATAAAAACACAATGGTGTACAGGGCTTCCTATAAACAATTATAATGATTTTACGATCAGTGGTGTATATATCACTCTGTATTCCAGGTATATTCTCAAAAAAGTCCTTTGTACATGGGAAAAAGGTGAGAGTGTGATTACCTGAGGAAATGGGATTACAATGTGAGAGAGAGAAAGACAGAATTACAGAGAAAAAGGAGTTATTACACAGATACTAATAGTGAGTACCAAGAAAGGAAGAGACAGAAGGAGGAGGTTCTTCAAGGCTACTTCGTGTTAGAGCGCAGAGTTCAGTAATAACAGGAATAACAAAAGCAGCAGTGAAACTTCTTTATAGTGTAAATGTACTGATACTGAAACTGAAATGTGTGAAAATGCTAATTCTCATGCAGTCAGGACTGACATGGCGGCTGAAGAACCTTTGTCCTGGTTCTCAAAATACCATGAAAACCTAAACGATAGTGTGTTTCTGAGATTCTTGTCTATCCGTCATGTTTTTCACAACATCTGAAGCTCTCCTAGGCTGGCCATTGGGTTCTTGGTCACATGCCTAATTCTCTAGCAGCTTTAGAAAGGACTCCTACTTGTTCCAAGTGTTTTCAATTCACAACGATGGCCAACAAACATTTTTCTAAATGTTCATATTTTGAGGTCTACAGTGAGTTCATTCGAGTCAAGGAAGTTCCAGGGACACTTTGTGACGATCATAGAAAAGAGCAATAGCTCCAGTTTTAAGTGCTTCAGTCAAGGGTCAAAAACAAATCAACAAATACAAAAATAATGAAACAACACACACATATATATCTATATATCTATATCTATATCTATATATCTATATATATATATATATATATATATATATATATATATATATATATATATATATATATATATATATATATATAAACAAACAAGCAGGCGATAAAATGAATAAATAAAACAAAATCAACAATAAAATAGCAATCAAACAACCAATAAAATTACATTTCTAAATGAATAATTTGTGCTCCATTTAATAAAAATAATACAATTAAATTATTAAATACAAATTCAATGTAAGCTAATTATTTTAAATAAATTGACACCACAAAAGTGTTGGAAGAATTAAAACACTGACTGCACCCCAGGCCTCCTCACCTACATCAGGACCTGACTTGACCTGACTACTAACACCATTGCAGCTGGACAAATCTACACAAATATCCACAAACGCACTCCAAAATCTAGTGAAACATCATTCTCAGGAGAGTGGAGGTTATTATTACAGCAAATCGACACTAAATGTATCGCATTTGAAAACATTTGGCACATCATGAAACGTAAAACACAACAAAGAACACCAAGAACTGTTTAACAGATAGAATTCTGTATCAGACACATATGAGACAACAGTCCTCTCCAAAGGACATTTGCTCTTTTTAAACATTTGATATATTTTCAATGTTCAATTGTGAATAAAATATGGGTTTAGGAGATTTGCTAATTATTTTTCACAATGTTCGAACTTTCGATTTAGGGTTGTACAAAACACACCCAGAGTTTATGTGTTACTTGTTTTCTTCTCTTTTGACTTCAAAGATTCATAGTAAGGTTGGTATTTGTATGGAATAGCTTGCAATAATATTAATATCAATACCACACCAGAGGCTTTGACTGTCGACTGAGACATGCTCAAACACGCCATTCTGACTAACACTGGATGAGCAATGCAGCAGTCCTGTAATGATCCGTGCAACAGCTAGGAACGAGGCATTACATTAGATTATATGCATTGTGTTTGTAATTATAGCTACAAATATAAGAGAAAAAATATTTATTTATTTATCTTAAATCAAATCTTTTTTAAAGGCATTTTATTTACACATTCATATCCTCTATATAAAATGTGCTAAGACTACGGTTCCTCAAGCGATCGTCGTTACTTTTTAAACAAAATTTTATAGTACAAGTGGAAGTTACATCACAGACAAGAGTTATAATATCCGAAAATGATGTTCACTTGAAATCCGATGACAATAATGGTGGAAATTTCACAAAGAAAGACGTCTCTGCTTTGAATACATCAAGCAAATATTTACAGATTTTATGCTTCTTATGCTACTTATGGTTACCTGGAGCCCAATTCCCAGGAACAAGATGGAGGATATCCCATTCTGGGGCATATGTTCCAACCAGCCTACTGAAGGAGGTAACCCCCAAAAATGCAGGGACTCAAAGCCACATCCTAAGTGTTCCAAAGCTAAGCACTAAATCACCGTATTAATAGATCATAGGTGTCTTCTTTTGTTAGTTAGTAGTAAAAGTAATAGTAGTAGTAGTAATTCATTAAATGTAAAGTACTTCATGGCTTGAAGAATTTTGCGAACTTTGAGAAACTATCTTTCTGAACCCATCTTACAGTCTCTATAAGGAAGTACTGAATATAAAACTGCAGTTTTACTTTACAATCACTGAGTGGATATACGAATGGATTAGAGAAATGGGTGCAGCATTATTATTATAATATGTATTTATTATTATTATTAATGTAAAGTAGGTGGTGGGTTTTCTTAATATGGTTGTTATTTGTTATTATCATTATTATTGTTTTAGTGTTACTGATGTTAATGTAGGTTCTCTATGTTGTTATTGTTATCGTTTTAAATAATTCTGTTGTTGTTGACGCAGTTGTTGTTTTTGTAGTTGCAATTATTATTAAAATTATTATTATTATCGTTGTTGTTGTTTGGTAGTTGTAGTTATAAATAATGTTGTTGTTTTTGTGGATTATATGTATATTTGAATCTAGTGTTGTTGTTGTTGACGATAACGTGTTTGTTATTTGTTGTTGTTAGAATTACTGATGCTAATGTGGGTATTACGTGTTGCCAGTTTACTATAGTTGTATGATTGTATTATTGTTGTTGATGATATTGTTTTTATTGTTGTTGTTGTTTGTATTATTATTGTTGCTGTTGCAGATGTTTGTTAACACAATATTGTTGTTAATGTTGTTGCAATTATTATTATTGCCGTTGATGTAGTTGTTTGTTTTTACATTATTGTTGTTGTGTTTGTTAATCGCCTGTGTTATGATTATGATTTTGCTCACTCACACCTGATAAGTCTACCTGCTTACCTTCTGACTCACCTGAGCACAGGCACAACTTAAACACGGGATTTTTATTATTATTATTATTAGTAGTAGTAGTAGTAGTAGTATTATAATTAATTTCTTACCTAGCACTTCCTTTGAGTCCTCCTCTGAGACCATCCTGGCACTCACTCACACACACACACACACACACACACACACACACACACACACACACACACACACACACACAGAGTCCAGCAGTAGTAAATCCCTGTAGTCCCGGTTGAAGGGGGGGTTTTGGGCAGGAACGTGTGTGAACCTGTCCTGCAGTGGGATCTCAGCTCACTCTCAGGTGAACCCTGAACTTCTCCTCCAGCTGTTCTTCTGCTTCTCTACAGCATTTATTCCACTTCTCGCTCTGAATGTCTTCCCATTGTGTCTCCAGCTGTTCTGCTTTACAGAGAGCACAGAAGATCTCAGGACAAACGGAACACAGACGGAGTTTGGACTCTGCAGGGGTGGAGACACGCTTCAGTCTCTTTAGGAATGCGATCCCTACCAGAAGCCACGCCCCATTCCGCTAGTAGGACACACGCCCACGTTATAAACCACGCCCTTTTTACAAGTAGGACACGCGCCCATGTGTTAAACCGCGCCCACTGTACAAGTATAACACCCGCCCACTTTTAAGCCACGCCCATTCTACCTCTGCCCAAAATAATAGCCTCCTTTGGCTATGGAAAGCCAAAGTGTTCATACACCTGTCGAGATTTAAATGTAGTTTACATGCTCCATATGTGTTGTATTAAAAAAACACAAAATAGAAACATTATGTCATTAATTCAGAGGCACCGACACTTCCTCTGAAAAATCTAATTTCATTGAGGTTCATGGACCGAAATGTTGAACGAAAGTAACAGTTCTCGCCTCCATATTTTTTTGTTTTATATCAATGACAAATATCGCATTTTTTCATCAAAACATCAATTCTTTTTGTCTGTGTACCACTTCCTCAATCTCTTCATAATGAGCTGTTCACTGAGCGTCACATAAGTGATAGTAGCTGATGTAGATGCATTTATGTGTCACATGTGAATTTTATTACATTACTGGAGCAGAGAGGGTTAAGGGCCTTTCTCAAGGGCCAAACAGTGGTAGTTTGGCAGTGCTGGGTCTTGAACCACCGTTCCCCAAAACTCGCCATGTCTGCACCTTGGAGTGCGCATGTACAATAAAAAAGTAATTGATTTCAATTAAATTTTTTTTGTGCAGCTTCAGGAATAAAACCAAAAAATTTGTTGTGGTAAATGTTGAATTTGAAATGAAAATTTGTGGCAAAAGAAAAAACTTGGGACCTACATCGGGCCTCTCCGCATTAGTTCTAACAGGGTCAAGATTGTTATATCTGCTATGAAGAATTGATTTGTCTGTTCAATTGACTTTAAAAAAGGTGCCGTATTGTAGTTAAGTGGTGGTTTCATGATTAAGGCTCTGTGTTACTGATCAGAAAGTTGGAGTTGGAGTTGGAGTCCTTGAGCAAGACCTTTAACCCAGTGGTCCCCAACCCGAACCCCAAACCGGTTCGTGGGTCAATTGGTACCGGGCCGCACAGAAAGAACACATTACTTACATTATTTCAGTTTTATTTATTATCTGATTCTGAACGATGCTTTATTTTGGAAAATGACCGTGTTCTCTCCTCCACATCTGTCTATGACTCACTCTTAATGCATGTGAAGATGCCTCGGTCGCATGTCTTACCTCCATCAACTACCTTCTTAAAGGGGCTGCTCCGGACAGTAACACATAATACATTACCACTAAATTAAAACCCCTAAGCGAGCAAAATGAACAAAGAACAACAACACAGTGGAGCCACGTTTATTATTATATTTAGAAAATATTTTATGCTGCTCATATCATTTAATTTTGTTGTATTTATCCGCCACACCTTAAAGGCCGGTCCGTGAAAATATTGTCTGACATTAAACAGGTTCATGGCGCAAAAAAAGTTGGGTACCGCTGCTTTAACCCTCTTTGCTCCACGGGTGCTGCAGCATATCTGACCCTGCGCTCTGGTCCCAGCTTCCTGGGAATTTCACTATGTGGTAATGTACCTGAGACAAATAAAGAATTTGAGTTGTTGCCTTTGTGTTATTTTGTACATACATTTTTTACATTATTATTATTATTATTATTATTATTATTATTATTATTATTGTTATTATTATTATTATTATTATTATTATTATTATTATTATTATGGCAATATAGAAAATAACATGACACATGGAACCAGTCAACATAGTTCGAAAGGTCGATGGCCAGGAAACCTAGTGATGTCATGGGACATCTTTGGCCCCGCCCACACAGAAAAGTCTGAGGGAACATAGACATGTAATGTGTCAAAACACTCGATTTTCTTCAGGAAAGTACATTTTAATCATTATTATAATGAATAATTATGAATATTCTTTGTATTTTCCCATTACTATGGTCACCTGCTTTTATTTTCAACCCGCCATCTGATTGTCATAATAGACATAGTTTAAGAACGCACTCAGAGGCATGAAGGTAAACTCACATACTGTACACACGCTCATGAATGGCTATAACCTTTAAAGGAAAATGCACAGCTGGACTTTGTGATGATTTTTAAATGCACTTTAGCTTCCTACTTTTCTGAAAGTGGATTAGTTTGATTTCTTTGTCTAGTGCGGAAATGAAACCAGAAAGTCAACTCCAGCCGGGTCACAAGCTCATGTATGACTGTACACTATAATAAATCCTTCCTCATCATGATCCAGTGGTTGCTCGATTCCTTAAAAGCATAAATGGCTTTTATTTCAGGCGCGCACTCGTATCCGTTTCCTGTGGTGACACTCGGACATTGCGGCTTTTGTGTTTTGAGTATGGGATCTTTTGCGAGACCAGCTATTTTAGGTATAATGTGAAGTAGAGTTAGTTTCATGATCATTGTTTGATAGAAAATGCTTTCTTTCATATTGATTTTTGTGTGTTTTGTCAGGGTGATGCCTAGAGCCAGAGGACTATCTCTCCCATCAGCCCCTGCACATCACATGACCTAGTCACATGATCACTCCTTGATGAGCACATGTAAAGGGGCTTTTTACTTGCCACATGTACATTACAGTGCCATTCTTTCTTCGCATATCCAATCGATGTTAGGAAGCTGGGCTCAGAGTGCTGGGTCAGCCATGATACAGCCCCTTCTGTAGCACTAAGGGGTTAAGGGCCTTGAACCCACAACCTTCTGATGAGTAACCCAGAGCCTTAACCACAAAACTAGAACTTCTCGACATGTTTACAGAGGAGTAGCACAGGGGCAGGCATGATATGCTCAAGGGCCTTGCTTAAGGGCCCGACAGTGGCAGTTGGACAGTGCTTGGCTTGAACCACTGACCTTATGATCAGTAACCCAGAGCTTTAATCACTTCTACTACTACACACAGAACTTGTATTGTACATGTATTTAAGTTTTATTTTTGCACTACACTCTGACTTTGTCTCACATCTGTCCTCCAAGGTTTCTAAACGGTTCCTTACTTGTCCCACAGTCCAGGTCTTCAGTTATCTTTTCTTTTCTACTTTCCCTTCTTTTCGAATCCCTCCAAAAGTATAGGAACAATAAATTTTTTATACACCCCTTATACCTATAATATATACTTCAATATCATTTCTTTCTAAATATATGCACACACATACATGCATATCCACCTGGTGATCAAAAATACTTGCGTGGCATTGACATGGTCACAGGTCGGGCTGCTTGTTATCCACGTGTGTCCTGTTAGAATAAACAATGTATACACTATATTTCCAAAAGTATTTGGACACCTGGTTAAAAGTACGGCGTGTAATTTTTGAGTATCGCATTCCACATTTAGTCCCAATCTGCTCTTATGATTCCCTCCACTCTTCTGGGAAGATGTTCCACTAGATTTTGGAGTGTGCTTATGGATATTTGTGTTCATCAGCCACAGGGCAGGTACTGATGTAGGTGAGGAGACCTGGGGTGCAGTCAGTGTTCACATTCATCCCAAAGGTGTTCAGTAGGGGTGAGATCAGAGCTCTATAGCAGGCCACTCAAGATCTTCCTCTCTAAAGCATGAAACCTTCAAGGAGCTCACTGTGTGCGCAGGAGCATCACCATGCTGGAACAGGTTTTGGGTTTCTAAGTTCAAGTGAATGCAAAATTGTATTATAGCGCCATCTAATGACGTCCTGTACAATTGAATGCCTCCAGATTTGTGGTAACAGTTTGAAAAAGAACTACATAGAGCAGGTAAGGTCAGGTGACCCAATACTTTTGGAAATATAGTGTATGTCTGAATATCTACAAACACTTCAAGAAAAGTGCTTATTTTTTTATGGCATTTTTTATTATTTTGATATTATTTTTAGCAGGAATAAATATACACAATTGCATGATTATGATATTTTCAGGTATAAAGTTTCATTTAGCATTACTGAATATGGGTGAATAAAAATCTAAAAAAAAGAAAAAAAAAGAACATAAAACAAACAAACAAACAATATAAACAACAAAGAAAAACACAACATTGGCTTGCGAGCTCCCCTTAGTGTCCAATCCGAGGTATTACACTAATCTGGATGATAAACACGCCTTGTCCGGACTGAATTGAGGATTTAAAGCCGTGGCTGAGAAACACCACCGGGTTATATAAGCAATTTCCCCTCTGTAGCGGTTTCTCTGAAGACCAAGCTGCAACAAATATACTCAGAAATCAGGATTTTTGTTACGGAAACGATTATAAAGAGGATTATCTGGGCTGTGTGACGGTAGGTGGACTGTCCGATATTATAGCGCAATGCCTGGGGTTACTATAATAATATATTAGATTATATGTAGTGGTAATTAAAATAAATAAATATTTGTACTGCGCATTTGAACAGCACTAGCAATAAATCCATTATTTCTTTTGTTATATTAAAATACATTTCATATAACATCAGACTGTTTTGTATTTTTTGCAATGTATTTTGTTTGTAATAGATTATGCATATCTATCTATCTATCTATCTATCTATCTATCTGTCTGTCTGTCTGTCTGTCTGTCTGTCTGTCTATCTATCTATCTATCTATCTATCTATCTATCTATCTAGATAAATGAAATTACAAGATCAATAAATAAACAAATAAATAAACCTGTGTGTTCAATTTATAGATAGATAGATAGATAGATAGATAGATAGATAGATAGATAGATAGATAGATAGATATTAATGATAGATAGATAGATAGATAGATAGATAGATAGATAGATAGATAGTTAGATATGCATAATCTATTATAAACTAGAATTGATGTTTTATAATGAATTCAGGCCTGTTGTAGATGTTTGTTTATCTCTGGAGGAATGCAATTATGCATTCTTCCACACGAGGGCAGTGAAAACCCAACAAGGCGTTGTTTGTGTCCAATACGCAGTACATTATCCATCCAATGGCACCAAATGATGCATCACTGCTTACTGCTTACTGTGGTGTGTGTGTGTGTGTGTGTGTGTGTGTGTGTGTGTGTGTGTGGCAGGCTGGGAAAACATCTTAGAACTCATCCTCTTTTGTTTGTATCTTAGTGGGGGGTAAAGTGGTAGCTTTTTGGGTGGATCTTGTCATGTGACATCAGAAAATTCAATTTCATTCAAAGATGCAGCATTTACACCTACATCTACACCTACATCTACCTCTACAGTGCCCCCACACACAAGGGTCGGCACCCTTGGTAAATATGAGCAAAGAAGACTAGAAAACTGAAGGTTATGAAGCTCAGCAAAGTTTTTTTGCACATTACAGCTATATTCCTTGGTCATATCCATTGTGATGAATGAAGGGAATCTGGCCTAAGTGCTACCTCATTTTATACCCCTGTGAAACATGGTTGTACAGTTTCTTTTTACTGTAATAGTCACCTACTAATACGTAGGTGGAATATAATTTAAATATATTTTACTTATATGTTTGCAATGAGGTGCCAATAATACCAGGTTATTGAAAAAGAATGAATCGATATCATGACGCATTGCTTCAGGTCTCAAGCATCGTCATGGAATGAGTCAGTGACCATTTGAAAGAGGAGATATCTAAGTTTGTTTGCGATGTTGTCACGTCGTTCTTCCGGAAACGTTCAGTTGTTATATTGCGTAATAAAATCGGTTCATTCTTTTTGAATAACCCTGTATAATTTAATGTTCAATATGAGAGCAGAGGATTTTTCTGCATTTTCCAAAAGAAGGATTAAACAATAAACACGGTTTCAGTCAATATTAGTGTATATTTATATATCTCTATAATCTATATGTGTATTTCTATATATTTCTATAATCTATATGTTAGTGTATATCTATATATTTCTATAATCTATATGTGTATATCTACAGTGAGGAAAATAAGTATTTGAACACCCTGCTATTTTGCAAGTTCTCCCACTTAGAAATCATGGAGGGGTCTGAAATTGTCATTGTAGGAGAGACATAATCTAAAAAAAAAAAATCCAGAAATCACAATATATGATTTTTAAATTATTTATTTGTATGATACAGCTGCAAATAAGTATTTGAACACCTGTCTATCAGCTAGAATTCTGACCCTCAAAGACCTGTTAGTCTGCCTTTAAAATGTCCACCTCCACTACATTTATTATCCTAAATTAGATGCACCTGTTTGAGGTCATTAGCTGCATAAAGACACCTGTCCACCCCATACAATCAGTAAGAATCCAACTACTAACATGGCCAAGACCAAAGAGCTGTCCAAAGACACTAGAGACAAAATTGTACACCTCCACAAGGCTGGAAAGGGCTACGGGAAATTGCCAAGCAGCTTGGTGAAAAAGGTCCACTGTTGGAGCAATCATTAGAAAATGGAAGAAGCTAAACATGACTGTCAATCTCCTCGGACTGGGGCTCCATGCAAGATCTCACCGTGGGGTCTCAATGATCCTAAGGAAGGTGAGAAATCAGCCCAGAACTACACGGGAGGAGCTGGTCAATGACCTGAAAAGAGCTGGGACCACCGTTTCCAAGGTTACTGTTGGTAATACACTAAGACGTCATGGTTTGAAATCATGCATGGCATGGAAGGTTCCCCTGCTTAAACCAGCACATGTCCAGGCACGTCTTAAGTTTGCCAATGACCATTTGGATGATCCAGAGGAGTCATGGGAGAAAGTCATGTGGTCAGATGAGACCAAAATAGAACTTTTGGGTCATAATTCCACTAAACGTGTTTGGAGGAAGAAGAATGATGAGTACCATCCCAAGAACACCATCCCTACTGTGAAGCATGGGGGTGGTAGCATCATGCTTTGGGGGTGTTTTTCTGCACATGGGACAGGGCGACTGCACTGTATTAAGGAAAGGATGACCGGGGCCATGTATTGCAAGATTTTGGGGAACAACCTCCTTCCCTCAGTTAGAGCATTGAAGATGGGTCGAGGCTGGGTCTTCCAACATGACTATGACCCGAAGCACACAGCCAGGATAACCAAGGAGTGGCTCTGTAAGAAGCATATCAAGGTTCTGGCGTGGCCTAGCCAGTCTCAGACCTAAACCCAATAGAGAATCTTTGGAGGAGCTCAAACTCCGTGTTTCTCAGCGACAGGCCAGAAACCTGACTGATCTAGAGAAGATCTGTGTGGAGGAGTGGGCCAAAATCCCTCCTGCAGTGTGTGCAAACCTGGTGGAAAAACTACAGGAAACGTAGTCTGTAATTGTAAACAAAGGCTACAGTACCAAATATTAACATTGGCTTTCTCAGGTGTTCAAATACTTATTTGCAGCTGTATCATACAAATAAATAGTTAAAAAATCATATATTGTGATTTTTTTTTTTTTTGATTATGTCTCTCACAGTGGACATGCACCTACGATGACAATTTCAGACCCCTCAATGATTTCTAAGTGGGAGAACTTGCAAAATAGCAGGGTGTTCAAATACTTATTTTCCTCACTGTATATATCTCTATAATCTATATGTGTATATCTATCTATCTATCTATCTATCTATCTATCTATCTATCTATCTATCTATCTATCTATCTATCTATCTATATATATACTGTATATATATGTATATATGTTAGTGTACATCTATATATCTCTTAATTTATGTGTGTGTGTATATATATATATATATATATATATATTTCTTCTTCTTCTTCTTCTTCTTTCGGCTGCTCCCATTAGGGGTTGCCACAGCGGATCATCCGTCTCCATACCACCCTGTCCTCTACATCTGCCTCTTTTACACCAACTACCTGCATGTCTTCCCTCACCACATCCATGAACCTCCTCCTTGGCCTTCCTCTTTTCCTCCTACCTGGTGGCTCCATCTTCAGCATTCTTCTACCAATATAATTCATGTCCCTTCTCTGCACATGTCCAAACCATCTCAATCTCGCCTCCTCACCTTGTCACCAAAACATCCTACATGTGCTGTCCTCTAATAAACTCATTTCTAATCTTGTCCATCCTTGTCACTCCCAACGAAAACCTTAACATCTTCAGCTCTGCTACCTCCAGCTCCACCTCCTGTCTTTTACTCAATGCCACTGTCTCTAATCCATACAACATCGCAGGTCTCACCACAGTCCTATAAACTTTCCCTTTCATTCTTGCAGATACCCTACTATCACAAATCACTCCTGTCACTCTTCTCCACCCACTCCACCCTGCCTGCACTCTTTTCTTTACTTCTCTAACACACTCTCCATTACTTTGCACCGTTGACCCCAGGTACCTGAACTCCTCCACCTTCTCCACCTCTTCTCCCTGCAACAGCATCACTCCACTGCCCTCCCTCTCATTCACACACATGTACTCTGTCTTACTCCTACTGACTTTCATTCCCCTTCTCTCCAGCGCATATCTCCACCTCTCCAGGCTCTTCTCAACCTGCTCTACTCTCACCACAAATCACAATATCATCTGCAAACATCATAGTCCAGGAGACTCCTGTCTGACCTCGTCCGTCAACCTGTCCATCACCACTGCAAACAGGAAAGGGCTCAGGGCCGATCCTTGATGCAGTCCAACCTTCACCCTGAACCAGTCTGTCGTACCTACTGCACACTTCACTGCCGTCACACTGTCCTCATACATGTCCTGCACCACCCTCACATACTTCTCTGACACACCTGACTTCCTCATACAATACCACAACTCCTCTCTTGGCACCCTGTCGACGCTTTCTAAATCCACAAATACACAATGCAATTCCTTCTGTCCTTCTCTATACTTCTCCATCAACATCCTCAAAGCAAATAAGGCATCTGTGGTGCTCTTCCTCGGCATGAAACCATACTGTTGCTCACAGATGGTCACCTCTTCTCTCAGCCTGGCTTCCACTACTCTTTCCCATAACTTCATGGTGTGACTGATCAACTTAATTCCCCTGTAGTTACTGCAGGTCTGCACATCTCCTTATGCTTAAAGATCGGTACCAGCACACTCCTCCTCCATTCCTCAGGCATCCTCTCCCCTTCCAGAATCCTGTTAAACAATCTGGTTAAAAACTCCACTGCCATCTCTCCTAAACATCTCACGCTTCTACCGGTATGTCATCTGGTCCAACCGACTTTCCATTCTTCATCCTCTTAATCGCTGCTCTCACTTCCTCCTTACTAATCCTATCTACATCCTGCTTCACCAACTCCACATCCTCCAACCTTCTCTCTCTGTGATTTTCCTCATTCATCAGCTGCTCAAAATACTCCCTCCACCTTCTCAACACACTCTCCTCACTAGTCAACACATTTCCCTCTCCATCCTTTATTGCTCTAACTTGCAGTACATCCTTCCCAGCTCGGTCCCTCTGCCTGGCCAATCGGTATAAATCCTTTTCTCCTTCCTTAGTGTCCAACCTCTTATACTCCTCATATGCCTTTTCCTTGGCTTTCGCCACATCCCTTTTACCTGCTGCCGCATCTCCTTGTACTCCTGCCTACTTTTCTCATCACTCTGTCGATCCCACTTCTGTTTTGCCAACCTCTTTCCCCTAATGCTCTCCTGCACTTCCTCATTCCACCACCACGTCTCCTTGTCTTGCTTTCTATTTCCAGATGTCACACCAAGTACTTTTCTAGCTGCCTCCTCATCACTCCTGCAGTAGTTGCCCAATCATCCGCACCTCTTCACCACCACCAAGCCCCTGTCTGACCTCTTCCCTGAACCTCACACTACACTCTTCCTCCTTCAGTTTCCACCATCTTATTCTTCTTTAATCCTTACTTTCCTCTTCTTCTTCGCCTCCAAAACCATCCTACAGACCACCATCCGATGCTGTCTAGCTACACTGTCCCCTGCCAACACCTTACAGTCTCCAATCTCCTTCAGGTTGCATCTCCTGCATAGCACATAGTCCACCTGTGTGCACCTTCCTCCACTCTTATACGCCACCCTATGATCCTCCTTCTTCTTAAAATACGTGTTCACCACTGCCATTTCCATCCTTTTAGCAAAATCTACCACCATCTGCCCTTCCACATTCCTCTCCTTAAAACCATACCTACCCATCACCTCCTCATCACCTCTGTTCCTTCACCTACATGCCCATTAAAGTCTGCCCCAATCACCAATCGTTCTTTCCTAGGTACACCATCTACCACTTCATCTAATTCACTCCAGAATCTTTCCTTTTCCTCCATCTCACAGCCAACTTGTGGAGCATAGGCACTGATGACATTTATCATCATCCTTCAACTTCCACCTTCACGATCATCACCCTATCAGAAACTCTCTTCACCTCCACTACACTCTTACTGTACTCTTCCTTCAGAATCACCCCTACACCATTTCTCTTCCCATCCACACCATGATAAAACAGTTTAAACCCACCTCCAATGTTCCTGGCCTTACTCCCTTTCCACTTGGTCTCCTGAACACACAGCATATCTACCTTTCTCCTCTCCATCATATCAGCTACCTCTCTCCCTTTACCCATCATAGTACCAACATTTAAAGTACCAACCCGAACCTCTACTCTCCTACACTGCTCCTTTCCCTGCCGTCTCTGTAGACGTCGTCCTCCTCTTCTTCTCCTCCTTCGGCCAACAGTAGCCCAATTTCCACCAGTACCCTGTCGGCTAACGATACCTGTGGTGGTCGTTGTTAACCCGGGCCTCGACCGATCCGGTATGAAATTCTCATTTGTGATCCGCATATTTGATTTGGCACATGTTTTACGCTGGATGCCCTTCCTAACGCAACCCTCCCCATTTACCCGGGCTTGGGACCGGCACTAAGAGTGCACTGGCTTGTGCCCCCCTAATGGCTGGGTTATATATATATATATATATATATATATAATATATATCTTTATAGATTGCAGCTGTATTTTTTAATATATTAAAAAGCAACTATACGTTAGAATCTGTTTATCGCATTTTTAATAAATTCTTCTTCTACTTCTTCTTCTTATTCGAATCTTCTCTCTTGTCTCTTTTCATGCAAAGGCCATGTAACTGAAATTTCATGATCAAATGAATTTCGAAACACTTATGCAATGCTAATGAATGTGTATAAAGGCCCCGTGTGTGAGACTCTCGCTTGTTGCTGCCTCGTGTTCATGTCCTAATTCAAAAAGATTCAATTATAATAAAGCATTTCTTGTTGCACTTTTGAAGGAAATGATAAACTTTTTTTAATATGTGGAATATTTATGTATTACTTGACTGTAATTTGAAATAAAAGCTGGTGAGAACTGACATTGTAGTCGATTTGAAAATAAAATGTTATGGCTACACGGCTGTCACACGTATCGGCTCGTCCTGAGTTAACGATATCAATTACGGAAATGATCATTTTTAAAGAAGCTGCTTTCCGAATAGTGAAACAGTTTGGGGATCAACATTGGGACGATCAAAGGTTACTCTGTAAACAGCTCTTCAGTGTGAACTTTAAACCTTACAGGAGGATCCGGACGGGCTCTAGATTCAGACCTTACCATGGTGTGGATGTATACAGCGCTTTCCCTAACCCTCCTGTTAGGCTCTGTGACGGCCGGACTGGACAAAAGCGGAGGTATGAGGTTTTATTGCTTTAAATGGATTAGTATATCACTGCGCATAATCCAGTGATCCTCTGTGCTACCACACATTAATCTTCTCGCTAGCTTGAGCGCTGTTTTCGTTTCCATGTAGCTATGAGGATATTATATTAAATATTAGAAGTTTAAAACAAATATTTATCAATTTACGATTAAATACCGCAATCAGTGACTTCGGTTTGGTTTTATTTATTTAAGCGCTTTTAAAAATAGACATTGTCCCAAAGTCTCTTCATAGAAACAAGTCGATTACAAATATACATTTTAGCATTATAAATATTCAATAATATATAAAAAAGGTTTTCTACTGTATATTGCATATAAATATTGCACCTGAATGTTGCATTGCACGTAAATAATATAATGATTGTATCGCCTTCTAAAGTGATCAAATGAAATCCTTGTGCTTTAAATGCTGTATTTAAAAAATACATCTCGTCCTCTCAGTCCCTGTTTTTCTTGACCGGAAGGAGGCCAGTGAAGTCATCAGCCGTCAGAAGAGAGCGAATGCTGGGAACGAGGAGAACGCGCTCCCCCACAACCTCGAGCACGAGTGTCTGGAGGAGGTGTGCGACTACGAAGAAGCAAGAGAAGTGTTTCAGGACACTTATCGCACTGTGAGTCTCAGACGATGTCACCCATCCACCCAGATCAGATAGATAGATTCTCATATACAACTAAGCAGCTGAGGGTTAAGAGCCTTGCTCAGGGGCCTAACAGTGCCAGCTTGCTTGTATTGGCCTCATAGATATAAAACAATGGTAAAATTTATGTGTGCCATGATTATTATTTACCACAAATTGAAGGCCATGGTCATCCTAATCCTCGACTTGACCACATAGAAAACCTGGAGGACAGTCAGCCTGCAGTATGTGGATCTGAAATTTTTAAGGTTCAGGAGAAATATGATATTTTGAAATATGAAATTTATCAGGGGATGAATTTCATGAAGATTGGCAACTGAAATTATAATGGTTTTATAGTGGATATAGTAGTGATGTGCATCTCCATAACTGAGGCCGATGCGATTCGCATCTCAATGCAAAGCCAACGATCTGATACAATAAAGATACACATGAGGCAGCTACCGATGCAATACGATTCACCTCTATTACAATGCAGTGCGATTCGATTTCGATTCAATGGGAAAAATTTGATGCCCTGCAATTCATTATGGTACTAACAGTTCATATGAATATTCACGTCATATTCACATAGCAGCAGTGGTGCGGAGAGAACACGCTCGAGAAACGGTTTAGCGACTAGAAATCAATCTACATATTAAATATTGGTCTCAAATTATTGGGTACTTTCTAAGTGGTAAAAGTATAGCGCATTTACTAATAATTATATTGAAATAAATCGTTTTTGACTGTCGCAAATATGTTCAATTTGATGCATCGTGATACAAATGCCATCTTGTATCCTATGCACAATTTTTTAAATCAATGCATCACATTGTAAATATGTATGCTTATGCACTGATGTGAATCGGTAAATCTTACCAACGCCCTCCTTTATAGTACATCTAAACCAGAAAGTAAACGGGATTTTAATAATGTTACGACACTGACCCCTGCTGGAACGGAACGGAATAGTCCTAGGCTGTTGTGACTTATTATTTTGGACTGTTTTAACAATACAGCTTTTGTTTTTATTTCAATACAGGATATCTTCTGGTCGGTGTACATAGGTGAGTAATTCTGCTTGAAACAAATGAACGAACATGTTTGTTCATTTGTTGTTGTATTGTGATGCTATCTGTATAAAGTGTTTTCATTACAGTTTTCCTGGAAAACAGATCTCCACTCTGATGTGTGGATCTCTTCAAGTCTTTCAGAAAAACCCCTTGACTCTATATCAAATTTTTTTCTGACCGATCCCTTCTTGACCTCATTTACCTAATCCCATTTTGTTTTCATTTTTGATAATGAATTTAATTGTGCTGTGTGGAATATTTGTAATAATCAAATCCTGGCCTTTATTCTTTTCCCGGATTTTGTTGAAATACTGGAATTGTGCTGCAATATACTTGGTATTGACGAACTAATGAGTTTTGAGGCTGTCAAAAATTCTTTCAACTTCATCATCAGCATGCAAATCACAGGGGGTTTATAGCAATGTAGATAAATACTTAAGCATTCACAACATTTAAACTTTTATTTGTGAATCATTTTTCCCTTTTTATTCCCACACACTACTTAAGTATCATGGGCTATTTTATATACATTCCTGACCTGACCAGTCAATTTTAGATTCAGGCACTAATACTACAAAATATGGAAAAGGGTGATGATAGATTTCTGTTACTTGTTAGTTATATATGCCTTGTGTCTCCCAGTGCTAAAAGTGTCACTGGATGTCTAATGCATCTTGGTTAAATGTTGTTCAATTAAAAAAAAAATATGGAATGAATATTTTTTTAACAACATCATTTCACAGATGGAGATCAGTGTGCAAATCAGCCGTGCAAAAATGGAGCTATGTGCTCAGACAGCGTTGGTGGTTACGACTGTATCTGCAAATCTGGATTTTCAGGAGTGCACTGTGAAACAGGTAAAAAAACAAAAAACAAATGACAGATTTGTGCACAGTTGCCATAGATGAAATTGTCTTGTAAGTATTTTTTTTTCTGTTTAACCGTGACGCCCAGCTCGTCTTATTTCATGCTTCTTTGTTTCTCTTAAAGATCAGACAGTGTGCATCATCGATAAGAGCAAAGGCTGTAGTCAGTTTTGTAAGCCTGGATATCAGTCGTATGAGTGCTCCTGCGCCTGGGGATGGAAGCTGCAGCAGAAAGAGAAATGCGTTCCTGCTGGTAAGAACTGTCCCGATTATTACAATTCAGATTTTTTTTATGAAGTTGAGGGACTTGTTTATTTCGAGCATGGTGAAAAAGTGTTCCTCCAGGACCATTGCAATACATAAAACATAGAGAAACCTATAGCGTTATGGAAAGAAACGGAGTGTTTGTATGATGTTTTTATTCTCATGGCATGTCAACAAAATTGACGCAACAGATTGTTTTTGTTTACTGCTAACTACTATTAGCGAAAGAACTCTAGTCTGAACGTGTCATGGATTATGACATAAAACTTCGGACAAATCTTTTTCTTGTGTGCATCAGTTTTTGACTGTAGTGCAGTCTGAGGTGATGGCAACTGAGATCCTTAAGTGTGAAATGGGGATCATGTTCATACAGTCTGACAAGCAACAATCGCAAAGGACTAAAAATCACACAGTGTGCGCTCAGCATTAGACAATGTAAAGACCTTTACCTAGAACCTACACAAGACCTACACTCAGGCCCTACACAAGACCTATACTATGGGCCTACACAAGGCCTACACTAGAGCTACACTCAGGCCCTACACAAGATCTACACTATGGGCCTACACAAGGCCTACACTAGAGCTACACTCAGGCCCTACACAAGAGCTACACTCAGGCCCTACACAAGACCTACACTCAGGCCCTTCACAAGACCTACATTATGGGCCTACACAAGGCCTACACTAGAGCTACACTCAGGCCCTTCACAAGATCGACACTATGGGCCTACTCAAGAGCTACACTCAGGCCCTACACAAGACCTACACTCAGGCCCTACACAAGACCTACACTCAGGCCCCACACAAGAGCTACACTCAGCCCTACACAAGACCTACACTCAGGCCCTACACAAGACCTACACTCAGGCCCCACACAAGCCCTACACTTAGGACCCACACAAGACCTACACAAGAACAAATCATAAACAGTAGTATCAGAGATGATCAGTAGAACAGACCATGATCACATAACAGGCAAACATCTTGCACTCAGTGAACAGGCAATACCATGCAGTGTGTCTATAGAAGCACATGGATTGAAACCGACAAACAAACAGGAAGTATCTGTAGAAGGAATGAAGTGATGTCAATAATTGGGATAGGGCTCCCTCTGGTGGTTGGACAAGTGAGTGTCTGGCATATTGCAAATGTGTGCAAACAATGTAGCAGTAGAAAAATCCAGAAAGATAGAACATTTGCACAATGAATTTCAGTGCAGAGTCAGCCAGTACTCAGAGCATATGTTGAAAAAGTACACAAGTATTGTTCATATAATAATAAATACTGCATAAATGGCGGCTGTTCTGGAAACTCCATCCTTCCTGCCTTATTTGCTTTTTAATGCCATGTCAATTCAAATGTTTGAATGGCAAGATTTATTCATTTTGTTTCTTCATTAATGGTTTTCTTTATTGAAAATAAAGTTCATACATGGAAAGCAACATCTTTGAATACAATTGTGACATGGACCACAAAAAACCCAGGTACAATACAAGGTAGATGGTAGGACCAATCAACCAAAAAGCCAACCTAAAAGATAATATCATGAAACCTATCACTTTTGTCACATGTTATCTTTGTGAGATGTGCTTTTCAGATGTTGCTTCACTAAATACAAAGTGCAGATCTCCGCTCAATATTGAACATGAATTGAGAGTGGCAGTCTCAAGCCTGCAAACCCTGTTTTGAAAAGATGAGCAGTGCTAAACAGGCTAAGTGATAAAACTCACATATTGATATGTTCTTTTTGTTCTTAACATCTTTTTCAAATGCATTTGCCTTTTTTTTTTTGCAAGGTGACAGTAAGGCAAAGTGTTGACACAACTACACTTTTAATTTTCTCTATTCTTGTACTTTATGCTCTTTAATGTTATTGATTTGGAACCTTTTATTTCAATGAATTAGACATTTTTCATCTTGAAGTTTTTTATTAACCTTTTTTGGGGTAACAGAGGGCAGGAGAGGATTGAAAATCCACCCCCCTCTAAAGTGGCAGCAAAAGTTTTAAAACCACTGCCCCAATAACCTTAGGAGTCAGTTGTGAGACCAAAGTAACCAGAGGTGGTAAAAGTACACACATCCTTTACTTAATTAGAAGTATAGATACTCATGTTTTAAAATACTTGGGTAAAAGTTGAAGTACTGATTATACCTTTTTACTTAAGTAAAAGTAAAGAAGTCTTGGCTCTGACATGTACTTCAGTAAAAAGTCGTTATTACTTCTACCCGTTTTAGCTGTTAACTGGACCTTAGATCATATTAGATAGATAGATAGATAGATAGATAGATAGATAGATAGATAGATAGATAGATAGATAGATAGATAGATAGAATCGTGCAAATAGTGCAGATAAATATGTATCATATTTACAGCATGTGATATTTGTAAGCATATGTACAGTGATTAAATATAAAGGCTATATCAGTGCAGAGATGTGTGGACATCATTAAGAGCCTTTGCTATGTTTCCACACGGACAGTTAATGAGGTGATACCGGAGAAACTGCACCTCTTCAAGTCAGGAAGCTTTTATATATTTATATAAAATAAATATATAAATATAAATATATATATATATATATATATATATATATATATATATATATATATATATATATATATATATATATATATATATATTTCATAGACATTTTACAGATTTGAATGCTGCATTGTTTTTATCTGTACATCAATATCAATAAAGACAGTAATTTAAGTTCGTGTCGCCATTATGAGGGAAAAACCCACAAAATGCCACCCAGAGGGTAAATTGTGTACAACATGGCGGATTTTGTGTTTGATTTGAGACTTGGCGCATAAATAAAACAAAAGTTTACTGATTAAAAATATTTTTATCTGGAGTTTATTTATATATTTTATTTCTAAGTAAAGAAAGGACTTTGGGGATAAATGATTTTTTTGCCGAAGGTTTTAATTCCACCTCTTTTATATTTATTTATTTATTTATTTAAATTTTTTTTTATAAAAATGGTAAAAACAGAAATGCGCGGTGAATTGATAGCGCGTTAATAACATCCAGTGCCGTTTACAATCATTTTAATTTTGACATCCACATATAGAACAGGACACGCAAGCAGAGAAAAGATGATGATGATCATGAATGTGTCTGTTCTTAGTCGTGTTTACATCACTGACTCCCTCTGTCTCATCCACATTAACCCCAAACTTCTTACTGCCTTCTGCCCTGCTGATTCTTAGCTTCGTAAACTAGTCTACATCTGTGGTGAGTGAGTCAGAACTTTATACACCAGTGGACTGAAAAAGACGCGCAGTAACGGGAAATCGGTTGTTCGGCTGAAATCAGCGCGCAGTGAAAAAAAATATATATATATTTCAACAAATCAATGGATTAAAACTAAAGTAACGAGCCGGTTTTAAAAATGTAAGAAGTAAAACGTACAGATATTTGTGTAAAAAGGTAATGAGTAAAAGTAAAAAGTTGTCTGAAAAATAAATAGTGGAGTAAAGCACTGATACCAAAAAAATCTACTTAAGTAGAGTAACGAAGTATTTGTACTCCGTTACTTTCCACCTCTGAAAGTAACTGACAAAAGCAACACCCTAGAATTCAAGAGTGACCACCTGGAGTACCTTAGTACCAACCGTGCAACCATCAACCAACCTAACTCCCTAGGAACAACCTTGACCTGGGATCCCTCTACTGTAGCAAAGACCTAGCAACCATCTGAGACACCTACCAATCACTAAGAAATCGTCTTGGATGCCATACCAACCACTTAGCAACTACGTGGAATACAATAATAACCAACTATCAGATGCCTTGGATAACAAAATCACCTAGCAGCACATGTTTGATTTGGCACATGTTTTTACGCTGGATGCCCTTCCTATCGCAACCCTCCCCCTTGGTAATGTCACCCTAGCAACCACTTTGGATAACAAAAGGGCATGATAATTTAAATAACTACACTAAATGAAACACCTCATTCCATATTTGTTGTTATAATAACTCTGGGAAGGTGTTCCACTAGATTTTGGAGTGTGCTTGTAGAGATCTGTGGAGATTCACATAGGAGGCCTAGGGTGCAGTCAGAGTTCACATTCATCCCAATAGGGTTGAGGTCAGATCTTCCACTCCAATCCATGCAAAGCAGGAAGCATTTATAGAGTTTGCTTTGTTTGCATACAAGTTTGTGGTAACAGTGTGAGGAAGAACCACATATGACTGGACAAATTCAGGTTGTGGTCCATATAAAGTGTTTTACATACACTATATGGACAAAAGTATTGGGACACCTGATTTTCCCAGCGATATGTCTTTTGTTCCCAAACTGTTATCGAAAAGCTGAAGGCACACAATTGTACAGGATGTCTTTGGGTTGGAATTAGTTCACTTGAACTAGGAGGCCAAAACCTGTTCCAGCGTAACACTACACCTGTGCACATAGCAAACTCCATGAAGATATGCTTTGTATGGTTTGGAGTTTGAAAGATCTCCTGCTATAGAGCTCTGAACACCCTGTTGAACACCTTTGGGATAAATGTGAACACTGAATGGACCCCAGGCCTCCTCTTCTCAAATACATCCGTGACTTTACTAACATCCTCGTTGCTGTATGAGCACAACTCTAAAAATGTAGTGGAACATCTTCTCAAAAGAGTGGAGGGAATTATAAGAGTAAATTGGGACTAAATGTGGAATAGGATGTTCAAAAAGCACATACCATACTTATGACCAAGTGTCCACAAACCTTTGACAATATAGTGTAGTACTTGGGAGGTGGTAGCTCAGTGGTTAAGGCATTGGGCTTTGGATCAGAAGATCACAGGTTCAAATCCCACCACCACCAAGCTGCCACTGCTGGGCCCTTGAGCAAAGCCCTAAAACCCTCCCCTGCTCAGTTGTAAGTCGCTCTGGATAAGGGCGTCTGCCAAATGGCGCAAATGTAAATGTACTTAGGAGGAGGTTTCGCTTACACAACAAGCATGAGACAAGCATGAGCAGTTACGTAAAAAGGTGGACGATGTGTGTGATGTCCCCTAAGGACTACTTTTAAACGCTGTTGACTTTCATCATAGAAACAAACGAACGACTAGTTTCGCTCCCTTCCCTCTCACACTTCTTAGTCATATGCGAACCTCTTTTCATCACAGAGAAGGAAATCATGTGCTCATGGTTTGCCACAATTGTCTGGGTGCAGTGCAATGCAATGCATGCAGTGAAAAATCCTGTGTAGGACTTTCTGGGTGCGTAAGGCCGCTTGAATGACGTAGAAGGATTCCTCCCGCTAGTGTCGATTCAAACAGGATCCCGCTGGTTCCTGCTTTTGCTTTTATTGCATTGTTTCTCTTGTGTTTTGACTCGTTGCCTGGTATTCTCCATATAATTACTATGTTGAACTGGTTCCTGCCAACATCTGTCAGATGATTAAAACCGAAACTGGATTCACCATAACAATAACACTAAGTGCACACCCAGGGACATTTATTTTTCTAGTACTGGAAGTGTTACTTTTTAGGTAAAAATAAATAAATAAATAAATTGCTTATACTTTTATAAGATTTTGTAATGTGTGGCACATATATTCATTAGTTATATTATTCAATTAATAACATTTTTGTTAAACAAATGTAGCGAAAAAAATTAAATTATTTAACCACAAAAAACATCAAAAGAACGTTAAAATGTAATAAATGATAAAAGTTTAATAAGAAATAAGAAAATATAATTACAATATTTTTTTTTATTTAAAAAAGTTATATCTCTTTTTTTTTTTTTTACCTGTAAATGGCAAAATCTGATCTGATAAAGCTTTAATTTTGTAATAATTCATAATATAAAAATTATTCATTCTATATATTAATATTTTACTTAGTAGTCATTGCCATGTTCTCAGGCACGTTTTCCAAACACTAAACCTGTGGTTTTTTTTTTTTTTTTTTTTTTAACAGGGCAACACCCATGTGGAAAGGTGAGCAGCCTGAGTCAGTGGAACAGCCATCAGTCCAGCAACATTCGCTCAAAATTTGAAGGACTGGACTGCAGGGCTGAAGAGTGTCCCTGGCAGGTACGAACACTAATAATAATAATAGTTTTAAGATGGCGGCGCGGCAGTAGCTCGCAGCGGCCTCTCCGGATCCAAAAATGGTGCTTTCACCATATTTAGCCCGACCTTCCACAATACATGGACACCAGAGTCAGCTGTGTTCATGTGTACGACCACCAGACACTGCTACGGTACAGGCATCATGCAACCAACAATCTGCATGATGATCTTATCAACAACCTTCGCGACCTCGGCTTGCTGCGACCTCGGCCACATAGACCAGGCCCCCAGCCCTCGGTGTTACCTGATGCCGGTGGCCGGGAGAGGAGACCTCGAAAGCGCTGTTCGAGGAAGCGGAAGCGCGGCAAACGGGCGGGTGTCCGTGCTAGGCTAAATGCTAACCCTAGCCGGCCGGCTCTCCCGTCCATTTTTCTTTCAAACGTCTGCTCCCTGGATAATAAACTGACTACATCCGACTCCAGCAAACCACACGGCGAGAGTTTAGAGACTGTTGCGTCTTTGTTTTCACGGAGACGTGGCTCAGCGACAGAGTTCCGGACGCCGCCATCCAGCTAGACGCGCTAACCGTGTTTCGAGCCGACAGAAACACAGCTCTGTGCGGTAAGACTCGCGGTGGTGGCGTGTGTGTTTATATCAACACGGAATGGTGTAAGAACTCTGTGCTTGTTTCATGTTACTGCTCATCGCTAGTGGAGTTTGTGACTGTTAGATGCAGACCTTTTTATTTACCACGGGAATTCACCACTGTTTACATCGTCGGAGTGTACATTCCTCCCAGTGCTAATGCTAAGGAGGCACTGAGTGAACTCTACGGCGCTATTAGCGACCTGCAGAATGCTCACCCCGACGGATTGTTTATTATCGCCGGAGATTTCAACCATGCGAATCTCAAGACTGTGCTTCCTAAACTCCATCAGCATGTGGACTTTGCAACGAGAGGAGCGAACACGCTGGATCTTGTTTACACAAACATCCCCGGCGCGTATCGTGCGGAGCCCCGCCCCCATCTCGGATACTCAGACCACTGCTCTGTTATGTTGATTCCAGCATACAGACCGCTCATCAGACGCTCTAAACCGGTTCTGAAACAGGTGAAAACCTGGCCAGAAGGAGCTACTTCTGCTCTTCAGGACTGTTTTGAGTGCACTGACTGGGACATGTTTAGAGAGGCTGCAACCACGGCGATTCCATCAACTTGGAAGAGTACACATCATCAGTGACCTGCTACATCAGCAAGTGCGTTGACGATGTGACCATCTCCAAGTCCATCACTACACGCCCAACCAGAAGCCGTGGATGACTGCAAATGTGCGTGCGCTGTTGAAACAAAGAGACTCTGCCTTCAGAACAGGGGACAAGGCGGCCTTAAAACAGCAAGGGCCAAACTGTCTCGTGCTATCAGAGAGGCAAAGCGCACACGCCAAGAAAATCCACGACCACTTCCAGGACAGTGGAGACACTCGGCGCATGTGGCAGGGCATCCAGGTGATCACGAATTACAAGACCACATCACCTGCTTGTGACCGTGACGCCTCCCTCCCAGATGCGCTGAACGACTTCTACGCCCGGTTTGAGGTACAGAACAACGTGGTGGCGAGGAAGACCATCCTCCTCCCACTGACCAGGTGCTCTGTCTAACCACAGCTGAAGTGAGGAAAACTCTATGCAGAGTTAACCCACGGAAGTCTGCTGGACCTGACAACATTCCTGGCAGAGTGCTCAGAGAATGTGCAGAACAACTAGCAGATGTCTTCACTGACATCTTCAACATCTCCCTGAGCAGTAACGTTGTTCCCACGTGCCTCAAGACAACGACCATCGTTCCTGTGCCAAAGAAATCGACTGTCTCCTGCCTCAATGACTATCGTCCCGTCGCGCTCACTCCCATCGTGATGAAGTGCTTCGAGAGGCTTGTCATGAGGCACATCAAGACACAGCTTCCACCCTCCCTGGACCCAATGCAGTTTGCGTATCGTCCAAACCGTTCCACGGACGATGCCATCTCCACAACCCTTCATCTGGCCCTCACCCACCTGGATAACAAGGACTCATATGTACGAATGCTGTTCATTGATTTCAGCTCAGCATTCAACACAATCATTCCTCAGCACCTGATCGAGAAGCTGAACCTTCTGGGCCTGAACACCTCTCTGCAACTGGATCCTGGATTTCCTGACTGGGAGACCTCAGGCAGTCCGGATCGGGAACAGCATCTCCAGCACCACCACACTGAGCACTGGAGCCCCTCAAGGCTGTGTGCTCAGTCCACTGCTGTTCACTCTGCTGACTCACGACTGTGCACCAACGCACAGCTCAAATCATATCATCAAGTTCGCTGATGACACGACCGTGGTGGGTCTAATCAGCAGGAACGATGAGTCAGCATATAGAGAAGAGGTGAAACGGTTAACTGCCTGGTGTGGAGCAAACAACCTGTCTCTGAACGTGGACAAAACGAAAGAGATGGTTGTGGACTTCAGGAGAGCTCAGAGCGACCAATCTCCACTGATTATCGATGGATCCTCTGTGGAGATCGTCAAGAGCACCAAATTCCTTGGTGTTCATCTGGCGGACAACCTCACCTGGTCACTTAACACCAGCTCCATCACCAAGAAAGCCCAGCAGCGTCTATACTTTCTGAGAAGGCTGAGGAAAGCCCACCTCCTCCCCCATCCTGTCCATGTTCTACAGAGGGACCATTGAGAGCATTCTGAGCAGCTGCATCACTGCCTGGTTTGGGAATTGCACCGTCTCGGATCGCAAGACCCTACAGAGGATAGTGAGGACAGCTGAGAAGATCATCGGAGTCTCTCTCCCCTCTATCATGGACATTTACACCACACGCTGCATCCGCAAAGCACACAGCATTGTGGACGATCACACACACCCGTCACACGCATACTTCACCCTCCTACCATCAGGAAAACGGTTCCAAGCATTCGGGCCGTCACAACAAGACTGTGTAACAGTTTCTTCCCACAAGCCATCAGGCTTCTCAACACACAGAACTGAACAGAACTCACACACACTCACACACACACACACACACACACACACACACACACACACACACTCACTGTGTGTTACTGTTACTGAACTGAACTGTACAACCTGGACTAAACACATTCATCACTCATCTCGATCCACTCCATCACCATTTATATATTTATTATTATTTATACTATATTCAGTACAATGTTTATATTCAGTACAATGTTTACATGCTGTTTTTGCACCTTTTATACTACAGTATAATGTTTACATGCTGTCTTTGCACCTCCTTGCTGCTGTTTTTTGCACTACATTGCTCTTTCTGTTTGTATTTTCTCCTGGGTATAGTTTTTACATTCACCTCACACAGTACTGTATATGTAAGTATACAGTAGGTTTACTAGTCGGCGCTATACTTGGTTTTTGTCTTTTGTCTTGTCTTGTGTTGTCTGTCTGCACTCTGTCTGTCTGTACTGTTCTTTTGTTTGCACTGTTTGCACCAGGCTGCACTCGATGCACTTTATGTTGTTTTGTTGTTTTTGTGTAGCACCAGGGTTCCGGAGGAACGTTGTTTCGTTTTACTGTGTACTGTGTACCACTGTGTATAGTAAAATGACAATAAAAGCCACTTGACTTGACTTGACTTGACTTGAATAATAATAATAATAATAATAATACATTTCATTTAAAGGTGCCTTTCAAAACAATTAAGGACACCGTACAGTAGAGTGAAATGATAAAATCATACAACAACAAACAGCTATTTAACCTTTCAAATTAATAAAAAAAAGCTACTCTGAACAGATTAGTTTTGAGGCATGATTGTGGTCAGACAGTGGAAGTTTGTGATAGTGGTGAGACAGTCACAATCAATGATTGTGGAAGAAACAGGGAGATATGCTCAATAGAGGAGGTTCTAGTAATCATATGGGCGGCTGAGTTCTGGACCAATTGAAGTTAATGAAGGAGTTTATGTGGTAACCCAAACAGAATAGAGCTAAATAATCAATGCACAAGGTAACTTGAGCATGTACAAGAACAGCTGTGGAAATGGATGTGAGCAACGGAGGTAGACGTCTGATTTTCTGAAGATAGAAGTAAGCAGACGAGTAATGGCTCTCTTTACTACTTTACTACAAGCTTGCAAGGTAGCCCTTATAACCTTTGTATTTATTTATTTATTTATTTATTTATTTGTATTCCTGTTACATTTGAAGGCCCTGCTGCGTAACAGCGACTCGAAAGGCTTTTGCAGTGGCGTCATCATTAAAGAAAACTTTGTCCTGACGACTGCACAGTGTGCAGGCAAATATCCTGACTTCCAGGTGGCTGTGGGTGAGTGAGAGTCATTTTTAATAGAAAACATGCACAAAAAGTCTAACATTGTCCATGGGAAATGTTTTGCTACATGCAGAGGCCCTGATTGGACTTGCAATCAATCAATCAATAAATTGATCAATTAATCGAACAATCAATCAATCAATCAATCAAGTAAGCTAAATAATGAACTAGCATGAAAAAATTTAATTTTTTCTTACTGTACACTAAATTGAAGTACTAAAATAAGTGAATTTTTAAATAAAAATCACGAAAAACAAACAAATCGAGTGACATTTTGATTTAAAAAATTAACATTAAAATTTAAATGTACATTATATGAAAAGATTTTGGAAACACCTAGCCTTTTATGTTTTTTAGAGACACATGCTCTTTTGTTTATATGCAACAAACTTGATAATATAAAGATATTAATATTTTCTTTGACCAAACAAATCTATAAATGTCCAGATGTTCCATTTTATTTTCATTACAAAAATCCTCCCCTAGCATGAATAACAGCTTTACACACTCTCAACATCTGGACAGTTCTTTTCTCCAAACATTGAGCTGAAAAACTTTGATGCCATGATAAATTTACAATCCAAATGACTGTTTGCTCTCTAAATAACGCTTACAGAGCTCTAGCGTACTTTATGGCTCATTTTCTTGGTGAAGTCGGTTCCAGTGAGCCAGAGGGAATTGCATGGTGCTGAAGTATGGAATAGTAGCCATGTTGGTTTCTTTCACCATTTCACCATTGAACTACATGCATATGGGTTAGCATGTTCTACAAATGTAAACAGAATCTTGTAAAGTGAAACGTGACAGAGCTACATGTATATCATCCAAAACTTACTGTTATTGCTTAAAGTGACAGTTTGATGACAATTTATCAAATTAAATTACGTAGTTTGTTGCATATAAACAAAAGGAACGTGTTTCTCAAGTACCATAAAAAACTGAGTGTTTCTGAATTCATGGCAGGCCTTTTATGATTTACTCAGGCATTTTGAACAATGCAAATTTACTGGAATTAACTAAAGAAAAATTAAGACTAAAGAAAATTCAGACCCCAAATTTCAAAGCTTTACATTTAGTTAAAGTACATTCACAGGTAAACGGCTAGTTCAAAAGTGGAAAAATGATTATATATCAATTCTTACATCTTACATGATTTCCAGTGAAGTATCAGTAACACATGTTTGTGTTCACAGGCAAAAGGTTGACTTCCTATGAGACAGGTGAACAGAACCTGTATGTGAAGCATGTGCACGTTCATCCACTTTTCATGGAAGGCAAACCAGAAAATGACCTCGCCGTGATCGAGCTGAAGGAAAAGATCATCTTTAAGAAGAGTGTAGTAGCGGCCTGCCTGCCTGAGCGAGATTTCGCAGAGACCCTTTTGATGTCGGGCGAGCACTTGGGCGTGATTACGGGCTGGAAAGACGCATCCGAGTTCGAAGGAAATCTCCGGTTAAATCACCTGTCCTACAGCAAACTGCCGAGCTGTGTGGAGCGTCACTCGGGCCAGGTTAGTCCATTTCTTTATCAAACAACAATCTATTCAACATCGTTACAATGTAGTGTTTTAAATCTGAATCATTTCTGTTGCCAACAAGGTTACCAACAAGATGTCCTGCACGCTACAAAGCCCTAAAGCAGATTGCTTCTTCGGCCCCGGAAGTCCTGTCCTCACCTTGTACCGAGAGGTCTTCTTTTTGACCGGTGTGGTGAGCCAGTCCCAAGGGATAGAGTGCAGCAATGGCTACGTCTTTCAGAAAGTCTCTCGCTTTATTCCCTGGTTAAGAAATGTAATGGGCTCGGTATAAAACATACGAGATGAAACTGCTCCTGAAACTGTGCTGTCTGCTTTCTTAACTTCCAGCATGTGGTATTTCCCGAGCATGTAATTGCTAGTGCGTGATATTTCTCCAAAAGCCGACATTCTCTGTTTTAATTCCTGTAGCAAAGTTTCTATCAACTTCTATAATACACTGTTTTACATATACAAATTCATATACATATTCATATACATATACATATTCATGCCTATACTTATACATCTTCATATGCAGAATCTTAAACATATACATACTTGTATACATAGATAACGCGCACTGATTTGCCTTTTTGTGTGTTTTAATTCTTTCTTTAGAATAAAATAAGGCATAAGCAGTATAACATGCTACTTTTAAATCTAATTTAACTATAATCAAATCTAAACCATATTATCTCTATACACAGTGTATTATTAAAGTCTGTAATAGTACCAAAATGAGAAAACATCAACATCTTTCATTTTCTCCATTTTACTCTTTTCCATTATCATTAAAGTATATTTTCTTGACCCATTTTTAACATTCCACCATTTTCTTTCATAACCCAGAACCAACTACATAAAATGGCTACATGAAACAAAATAAACCAAATGTATAACATGATATATCTACTGTGTGTAATACAGAGGCAGGACATTTGGTTCTGCAGTATACAATATCCTTCTTCAAATAATTGCATTGTTGTCATGTGTCAAATTATTAATAAATGTTTTTGTGCTCTGTACATTTAGAATCACCTTACAGATATATATATATATACATATATATATAAATATAGAGCTTGTAGAATTGGTAAAGAGGACTACACTGGGTTTTGTGTAAGTGTCAATTACTATTCAGCTCTTATTATAGTCTGGCTCTGGTTGAGCGTAACATTCACCATTTTTCTCTCTGTGTTGGTCGTTGATTTCCTATGAGCCAATGATAAATGTATTCGGCCAAAAAATAAAATAAAAGCCGTAATGGAATTGTATGGGATTAATCTAATACATCGGTGGTGAAATAATATACTTTCCCTGACTTGCTCTAGACAATGTAGTTAGTGCTATAGCTAGCCTATATAAAGAGAAATAGTACGCCATATTGCAGTAGGGAAGTAGAGCCTAATGGATCCTCAGTATGCTGGATAAATCAATGACTCGTATAAAATGAGATGCTTCTTTAATCTTTGTAAATGACGTGAACTCCAACATAAAGTAAATTTAGCTATTTTTAAAAAAAAAAATCTTACTTTTTTTTTTGTTAATGCCAGATAGATGAGCAAAAGGGGCCTGGTAGAAAACTCAAGTCAAATTCTAATAGCACGTCAAAGTCCATTGTTGTTGGCCAAAAAAGTGTATAGATGCTTTAAAATAAAAATCAGCTTCTAACTAGATGCATGATAATAGCTTGTTCAAAGACAATCTTGACATTTATTATTTCATCTTCTTTTTTTTTTTCACTCATTTTTTGAATAATTAAAAAAAGAAAAACATTTTTACATTGTAGTACACCATCTACTTATTTCCACCCCTGCTCTGTTACTGTAATGGAATTAGCATTACTGAAATAACTCCTATTATATATCGTACATGTAATGCTGTAATGTAAAAGTAAGTGTGAGCGTAGTTCTTGTCAGTAAAAGTTCAGCACCACGGACAGCCACCACAATAATAACAAATACACGTGGTTCCAGGGGCGGAGCCAGTCCACAATATCCACAGCTGGAAAACATCAAGCCTTCAATAGCTGGCAGGCGATCCAGGAAGTGGTTAGGGGTTTGTTTGGGGTCAAAATAAGGGGGGTGAGCATGAGAGTAGAGAGCGTTCACAGGAAATTTCTCAGAATTGCTCGAAATAATAATGCAACCTGGGGCGTTAAGCTGGCAGGACACTAATGGTAGATTATGTTTCAGTTGTGTGTGTGTGTGTGTGTGTGTGTGTGGTTTGACCTTTGAAATTCCAATGAGATTTTGGTAATTTGCTTACAAAATACTAATAGAAAGCTATATATTTATATATTATTTTCTATTATTGTTAATAGTACTATTAAATAATATTTCCTAGCAACATTATTTAGTAAATCTTTTTAAAAAACTTGGTGAGGTTATAGTTCTGAGAGTCTGTACCTGCTGAAACCAGATGTTCTCTGGGATCATCTTCTTCATCTAACAGTTCTGTTTTAAGCCACATGGTGGTGACCCGTACTTAGTAATGTACTTCTGCCAGAGCAGGTACAACCAAGGCTTAAATAAAACAAAAACCAAATACTTTTCCATTCAATTTAAATTCTGTTAGATTTTTTTTTTTGCATTTAACTAGGCTTTATTGCTTGCCTTATACTGATTTCAATTTTATTTATGCTACTTTTAAATCTGTTATATTATTTGTAAAATATTAAATTGAACAAAATACTGTAATGTTCTTTTATTTACTTAATTAAATATAATTATTTTAATATTGTTAATTAATAAATAATTATTGTTTAATATCGTAATTATTTTCATTATCACATTCTTTTTCTTAGAACTTTATTTGTTTATTTATTTTTCTTTTTGCATTTTTTTAGACTTTTGGCATTTTATGTGCAAATTATTGTTATTCCCATTTATAAGTTCCATCCAGAGTATATTTCTTCTTGTCCTTGTGTGTCTTATGAGATCTATGTGCAGTAACGCACTGATCAGGCATTATGATGATCCAGGCTTCCATTTTGCTTTATGGCAGAGATGCCCAAACTACCACCTGTGGTGGGTCAGAGCATCTACAGAACTGCAGCTCTTGTGGGATGTTCCTGGTCTGCAGTGGTTGCTATCCATCAAAAGTGGTTCAAGAAAGGAACAATGGTGAACCAGTGACAGGGTCATGGGCGGCAGAGGCTCATTGATGCACGTGGGGAGCGAAGGCTGGTCCATCTGGTCTGATCCAACAGACAAGCAACTGTAGCTTAAACTGCTGAAGAAGTTAATGCCGTTTATGCATGATGGGTCAGATCTGCTTTGGAAGCAAAAGGGGGACAACACAATTTTAGGCAGGTGGTCATAATGTTATGCCTGATTGGTGTATATAACTGTATTTATTTCTAAATATTATGAAACATTATAAATGATGGGACTGTCAACTTTCATTTTAATATAATAACATGTTTGGCTCACAGCCCTTAAACATGTCTATTTTTGGCCACTCATTGGGAAAAGGTTTGGGCAACTCTGCTTAATGGCCTGTATACAACTTCTGCAAAATGTAATTGCACATATTTCACAGGTTTCCCTTTCAGGAAATCGAGCTGCGTCAAAAATGCTTTGGGAATGCTTCCATGTTGTCCACGCTCTATATCACGTGTGTAATCCGTCCAATGGAAAAGCGTGGCATCACTGGAGGTGTGACGTCACGACCAGGAAGCTATAAAAGCACATGGATTCAAGCCGGTGCTAGCTTCTGTTTGTGTATGTCTCATTACAAGTTTTTGGTAAGTGGTAAATGTTCGAAAAAAAGAATAAACAAGCAATCGACTATGCACAAAAGTAACCGCCCTTGTGTTGCTTGCTTGGGAGCTGAGCTAGTCAGGTTGGTTCCCTTAAGGCAGCAAATTCTGCACATATTCTGCGCATATTTTGCACTCATTTGATGCATTTTCTCATCATATTTGGCGCATATTCACCGCACATTCCGTGCAAAATCTACACATGCTGAGCCGTGCTCATTGCGCCGCGCACATTGTGCTTGCATGTATAGCTGTCTAACTCACTCCTTGAGGTGGGTCGTTCTCGCTCACATTAGGAAACTGGAGTTATGGCTAAATGCCAGAAAGAGTGTGCTTTCTCTATTACAAAGAACCACTTATTTAGGCGTCATATGGGATTCGACCCTTATCCGTCCGCAGCTGTCTCCTGCCCGTATTGTGTCCATTCTTATGGCCGTCAGGAGGATCAGAGAAGGACAGTCACTCGCTGTCAAGCAGTTCCAGAGACTGCTTGGGCTAATGGCAGCAGTGTCCAATGTGGTTCCACTTAGCCTCCTGCACATGAGACCCCTTCAGTGGTGATTCAGGACCCGAGGGTTATCTCGGAGGGGCAGTCCGCTCCGTACAATTAAGCCCTACGTGCCTTAGATGTCTGGAGAGATCCCGGGTTCCTATCTCAGGGCCCCGTGTTGGGAGTTCCCAGTCGCCAATGGACACGTCCCTCATGGGCTGGGGAGCGGTCATGAGTGGCCCAAGGTCTATGGGGAGGGCCCCATCTGCTGTGGCACATCAATCGCCTTGAGATGCTGGCCGTGCTTCTAGCTTTGAAGCATTTCCTGTCGGACCTCAGAGGTCACTATATGTTGATCCGCTCTGACAACACCTCGGTGGTCTCTTACATCAACCACCAAGGGGGTCTGCGCTCATGCCTCCTGTACAAGCTGGAATGCCAGATCCTCCTGTGGGCTCAGGGAAAGCTGCTCTCTTTAAAGAGCAGCATACATCCTGGGCCGTCTAAACAAAGCAGCAGACAAGGTCCTTTCAAGACAAAGACTGAGACCTCAAGAATGGCAGCTCCACAATCAAGTGGTGGAGCAGATCTGGAGAGATTCGGCAGGGTGCAGGTAGGCTTGTTCGCGACTCAACAATTGTCGCACTGTCCCTTCTGCTCCTCCCTTACACTTCCAGCCCCCCTAGGGCTACGCCTGTACGCTTTTCCCCCGGTCGCACTGCTTCTGGGAGTTCTAAAGAGAGTTGGAAAGGACGGAGTCCACCTCCTCCTGGTGGTCCCACAGTGGCTGGTTCATGGACCCTCCCTGGGGGATTCCTCTCAGCAAGGATCTTCTCTCTCACCTGTTCAGTGCATGGTGCGATCAGCACCAATTGGATCAAGTTAACTGCCCGGCTGGTTCAGTCCTGGAATTCTTTCAAAAGCAGTTTGCCAAAGGGTTGGCTCGGTCCACCCTTAAAGTCTACGCGTCCGCCATTTTGGCGTACCACGCCCCCCCTGCCGGGGCAATCACTGGGCATAGACCCACTAGTGATATGTTTTCCGGCGCGACCTAGAGTGCCTGCGTGGGACTTGGCCGTTGTGTTGGGTGGCTCTATCTGAGCCCCCTTCGTGCCGCTGGCCGAGGCATCTTGGAGAATTCTCACAGTTAAGACTGTGTTCCTCCTGGCCATTTCCTCTCTTAAGAGAGTCAAACATAAAAATGTTATAATACTAAAGTAATGAGGTGCCCTGACATGTAGGGTCTTAAAGGTTGGCATAGGAATATTAAAATCAATCCGAAACCTAACAGGGAGCCAATGCAGGGTCCATACCTAGACAAATATGCTCATCAGACCTGGTCTTTGTCAGAATCCTAACAGCTGAATTTTACACAACCTGCAATTTGTTTAAAGTAGATTTTAAAACAAGCAAAGTATTACAGGATGCTGTATCATGGCTCTCCCCATGCTCTGACTCCAGCTTCCTCAGAACCTAGGATCTGTAAAGTGTATATATAAACAGTGAAAGCCAATTTTGTTCTACAGTGTTATAGGAAAGGTTCTTGTTACTAAATAAACACTTTAAACCAATCAAGCTTGAATCCTGCAGCGAACTAAGTATTGCTTTTTCATGTAAATTGTTTTATTGTCAAAATCTACCGGTCATATAATTGCCTGCTTTTAGAAGGACCACTTAACCTCTTCAAATTCCCCAAGTGTTTACAGTGCACAAGGTATTTTCTAAGTAACAGCCTGAGTGAGTGTGCTTTAAAGGAGATATAGAAGCTGCTGTGTTCAAAGGGCATTAACCCTGCAATGCTTACGTCATTATTTTGACTTGTGGTTGTGTAAATTAGATTTTTCCTTCTCATTCCCTCATGTCCTCCTTTTTAAAATACATTGGACCACTAATGCAGAAACATAATCAGCTCTTTTTATTCTGTGAGCTGGAAAGGTGTGTTTATCCCAGATGCTTGAAAGGAGCTTTTATACTGGTCACATGTACTTTCCAGCTTTCTTTCTTTGCACATCCCAGTGATGTTAGGAAGCTGGGGTTACAGAGGTTACATCGCCCATGGAACACAGAGGTTTAAGGGCCTTGCTCCCTTGATATTCTGATCAGTAATTCAGAGCTTTTACCACTTCTCCAGATGGTTAAAAAAAAAAAAAAAAGGATAATATGCTGCTGGGACACTAAAAGCAACTTAGGTACCTTGTCATCAATTATTTACAAGCCCTTGGAAATTGCCTGGAACAATTAACACTATTCTTAGAAAGAGAATCCAGGATCGCTTTCAGGGAACACAAAAGGAATGAAGGGCTCTGTTCCTTCACATTTCTTGGAGAAACAGACACAGATTGCAGATATGGTCATTAATTTACTTCCCTTGTTTTTAAACTTTAAATACTCATAAAGTAAGATAATGGCCCCTTAAGACTGCACATCAAGTAACAGTTTTCAAGGCCCTTTTGTTATGTCTCTAATATGGACTTATATGGTTACGGCATCTCATGCATAGCTAAAGCATATTAAAAAGAAATGTAAAGTGATTTCTTCTGGGGAAAATGCTCTTGGACCTGGACCTGTGTGACTCACAGTACACACTTACACAGCTACTGTGAAATGTAGAAATTGTAAAAAGAAACATATATATATATATATATATATATATATATATATATATATATATATATATATATATATATATATATATATATATATATATATATATATATATATATATATATATATATATGTGTGTGTGTGTGTGTGTGTGTGTGTGTGTGTGTGTGTGTGTGTGTGTGTGTGTGTGTGAGTGTGTGTGTGTGTATGTGTATGTGCTTTTCAGCATCCCATTTCACATTTACTCGCAATTTGCTCTTATAATTTCCTCCACTCTTCTGGGAAGATGTTCGTCTAGATTTTGGCATGTGCTTGTTGGGCTTAGTAAAGGGTGTTAGTAAAGTCAGGTTCTAATGTAGGTGAAGTGAGGAGACCCGGGGTGCAGTCAGTCTTCCGATTAATCCCAGAGGTGTTCAGTAAGGTTGAGATCAGTGCTCTATAGCAGGCCACAAGATTTTCCTCTCCAAATCATGTAAAGTATATCTTCATAGAGATCACTTTGTGCACAGGTTGTAAACAGGTTTGGGTTTCAGAGTTCAAGTGAACGCAAACATTTTATTATACCGCATGCAAAGACGTCTAATACAACCACATATGTCAGGAAAGGTCAGGTGTCCCAATACCTTTGTCCATATAGTGTATACTGTATTTCCATTTTATTCAGATTTACTTTTCACACTTAGGATTCTGTCAGTGTGGCTTTTAGTAGAGTTACTTTCTCATTTTTCACATTCCTCCCACTCTTCTAACATCTGACTAAGAGTTATATTATCCAAGGAATGTCGAAAAAATGAGTAGCTGGATTTTAGGATTTATGTGGAATTCTCTTTGCAAACAGAAACGGATTTGATTTTGGAACTGGTCCAAACTGGGTCAAGTTCATAGCAAGTTTTATTGTCTGAAAAAGTTTTTCCTTCATATCTTCTAGTTAAAAATATATTTCAAGCATACAAATTAATATTAAACATAGCTCAAATTATTGCAGTTGAAGTCATTCCAATCATAATTTCTGCTTATTTAATGTTTATTTAATGAGAGGAAGAGAGAGAGTGAGAGACACAGATAGATAGATAGATAGATAGATAGATAGATAGATAGATAGATAGATAGATAGATAGATAGATAGATAGATAGATTGATTGATTGATTGATCGATCAAGCTATAGATAGTTATTTATATATAGACTGATATAGAGTATAAATATATAGTTTGCCCCTTCGTGATTTTTGCATATTTTTTGCACCTAAAATGATTCAGATCATCAAACAAATTTTGATATTACACATAGATACTTAGATATTACACACAGAGTAAATACAAAATGCAGTTTTACAGGATCAACTGTGAAAATCAAAAAAATTCACAGTTTGGTAGGTACCTCGGTTTCTAAGTCACGATTTGCTAAAATTTTTGTATGGTTAGAGGGGGTAAGAAATAAAATTGTTGTTTTTTTTTATTATCAATGCAGTTTATTTATTATTAACATTTGTGATCATCAATATTTGAACAGTTTACATTTTTTAAACAATTTCAAATAAAATGCCTGCTTGGTTAGATAATATATAAAATTATATTTAATTAAAATTAAATAAATTAACTCAGTTAATGCAATACACTGTTTTATTATATTGAGTAAAATGCGTAATCGATTAAATTGAAACTAATTAAATTAAAATTAAATAAATGGAAAAATTGTATTAAATAGTTTACATTTTTTAGACCCAATTTGGGTAATACAAATGTGTATATGTGTGTGTGTGTGTGTGTGTGTGTGTGTGTGTGTGTGTGATTGTTAATTTCCTAAAAACAAGATCTACTTAACTGTTCTTCTTATTTCAGCAGACTTGAACAAATGTCTTCATTCTTTCTATCCTTCATTTATTTACTCCCTTGATATGTGGTTGTCAGGGAGCACCCTGCTTCTTCTCCCGTGCCCCGCCCACACAGAGCTCCTCGCCAACGTACTGATTGCACACACCTCTCCCTCATTTCACGCACACATGTAAAACACCTTACTCAATCCTTCCGGACCGAAAGAAAAGTACGACACGAGAGAGGATTTACCTGGCTCTCACCTTGCGATGGATCAGCGACCCAGCACGGCATCCGATTCGGTTCGGGATCTCGTCACTGCGCTCCGGGCAGCTTTCCCTTCTGCGGGAAACCCCCCCGCTTTCACTGGCAGTCCCATGCCGCTCCCGGCTGCCTTTTCAGGAGAAGCTTCCGAAAGATTGAGATGCAACCACAGCAATTTCCCACCGAACGCTGTGGGATGCCACCAGCCCAGCCACACACTCCTACGCTTAGTTTACTGCGGACTTCCTAGAAGTTTTTTTGTGCCTCTTCCGGAGTCCTTACCACAGCCGAGCAGATGCTCAGCTTACGTCAGGGGAGTGAAAGCATCACGGACTATAGCCTCCATTTCTGCACCCTGGCGGCCTCTAGTAGCTGGAACAAGTCAGCGTTTCTCAGTATATATCGGCTGGGTTTAAATCCAGCGATTAAACAGGCAATGGCTGTGTATGATGACACAGTGGGGTTGGAGAGCTTTATTCAAAAATCCATCGGGCTCTCCCAGCACTTGGCAGCATGTCACCCAACTCCTCCTCCACCGGGAGCTCTGCAAGGCGCATCGGCTGCCCCGAACGTCAAACCAATGCAGTTGGGCTCACAGAGACTGTCCCGGAGAGAGAGAAACTGACCGCCTGGCCACTGGAAGGTGCCTATACTGCGGGTCACAGGGACACTCCATCACTAGGTGCCTCACGCGCCCTGCTCGAGCTGCGGTGAGTTCCGTTGAGTTCCCAACCGACATCTCACCCCTATCCAAGCTCACCGTGACTCTCCTAACCCCCTGCTCTCTCTATCTCTGTGCATGCCCTAGTCGACTCCGGCTCTGCAGGGAACTTCATCTCCCAGGCCTGCCTCGACTGCCTTCGCCTTGGAGTCCCCACTGTAAGGAGCACTGTCTTACCCAACTTCCGACGCAGGCCCAGAGGGCCGTGATAGGCGCCATCCGAGTGGAGGAGGCCACGACCACATCACAGGTAGAAATCCCTGAGTAGTACCAGGCCTTCGAGGATGTGTTCAGTGCTCGGGCCGCCACCCGTTTTCCCCCTCATCGACCCTCATCGACCCTGGGACTGCTGCATTGACCTGTCCACACCAGAACACTGAGCGATGGAGGAGTACGTGCAGCAGGCTCTCCGCCAGGGTTTCATCATGCACTCGTCCTCCCCAGCTGCGTTAAGCTTCTTCTTCGTGGGGAAAAAGGATGGAGGTCTTCTCTCCTGTATCGATTACTGACAGCTGAACTCGCAGATCGCTCCTCTTCCGTACCCCCTCCCGCTCGTACCCGCTGCTCTGGAGGACCTGAGGGAAGCGAGGATTTTCACCAAGCTCGATCTCTGGAGCACGTATAACCTGGTGCGCATAAGGAGACGAGTGGAAAACCGCCTTGATCATGCCATCAGAACACTATGAGTTCCAAGTTATGCTGTATGGCCTCTCCATCGCTTCAGCTGTCTTCCTGGGGTTCATGAACGAGGTACTCCGGCCCTACCTCCAGAGGTTCGTCATAGTTTACATAGACAATATCCTGATCTACTCACGGAACCTGGAGGAACACCTGAGACACGTGCGTGCCGTCCTGAAAGTACTTCGTTCACACCGGCTCTACTTGAACCCCTCAAAGTGCGAGTTCCACCGCCCAACGATCCACTTCCTAGGTTACATCATCAGTGCGGAGGGGATCCAGATGGACGAGAAGAAGGTGAGGGCGGTAAGGGAGTGGCCCGTTCCTGAGGTTTCAGCCGCCCCTGTTCCCCTGGTCGGACAAACCAAGCAACGTGCCTGCAGTGGATTCCTGGTTCCGGGAGAGCAGCCGAGTTTGGGAGTCGGCACACGCCCAGCTGCGTTGGGCCCTCCGCAACACCCGCCGACATGCTGACGCACGGCGGCTGGACTCTCCGCGCTTCCGTCCCGGGGACCTGGTGTGGCTGTCTACCAAGGACCTTCATGTGTCCTTCCATCTGTCCTTGCTGAAACCTTGTGCCTCTCCTGTCTCTCGCCCCCCAGGTGGCCCCACTGCGCCCGCCCAGCCGGAGGTCATGGACCAGCCCAGTGTCTAAACGGTGAGGGAAGCTCTGGATTACAGGCGGCGCGGGGGTCGCCTCGAGTACCCGGTGGACTGGGAGGGGTATGGTCTGGAGGAGCGGTCATGTGTGGCCTGAGAGGACGTGCTGGACCCTCGTCGCCGGGTCAGAGCGTCTGGTGCCGCCCCTGGGGGAGGGGGTGGTGTCAGGGAGCACCCTGCTTCTTCTCGAGCTCCTCGCCAAGGTACTGTTTGCACACACCTGTCCCTCATTTCACGCACACATATAAACACCTCATTCACTCCACTCCGGCGTCCGTTATTGTTTCCGTTTGGACTTTGTGTGTTACTCTGCAAAACTCTAATTAAAACTCTGTTTGCTGGTGCTTCGGCTTTCCGCCTCTATCATTGCCCTCAACAGTGGAATTGCCAGGATTTTCTTGTTTTAAGAATGTAAAAAACAAATCTAATTCACGGTACTGAGTAAGCAGCCACAGTGACACAGTGCTGACTCGAGTTTCTTGTTTATACCCCTGGCATTGTTGTGTATGTTTTCAAGTTCAATAATAATTATAAAAATGCATTAAAAATGCCAGGCAGAGACTAAACAAATGCATGTGTAATGAACCGAAAGCCCCTGTAATGAAATATCTCGGTATGAATATGTATACCGTTACACCCCTAATATATTGATATAAATATTAGAAGTGTAACGGTACATATATAAACATATATATATATATATATATATATATATATATATATATATATATATATATATATATAAATTATATCCCTTACTTATATTACATAATTACACACACACACACACACACACACACACAATATATATATATATATATATATATATATATATATATATATATATATATATATATATATATATATATATATATATATATCAATGGTTAATGTCTCATAAAACATCAATATAATATTATTATACATTCGAATATTATCATCTTTATCAGAATGCCTTTCCACGTCCTCCCTTTCCACAGACTGCCTTCTTTTGTGCTTGAATAGCACTCATTTCCAACCACTTCTGACTTGACACCACCACTGACACAACACTGACTGTTATTTATTACTCCAATAGTGTCAGGTTGACTCACTGCAGCCAAAGGAACAGATTTCGTGACAGGATTAATCATATTTAATCATATTTTTTTCAATTTTGAATCTGTTCTGCTTTGACTGTAATCAAGGGCTCAGCAATTTACTGGAAGTCATGAAAGACTTTTCTTTGTTGAAGACACCTTTAGAAAGCTGCCTTTGTTTGGGTCACTGTTCCCATGAATTCCACTTGGCTAAATAGGGTCCTGTTTGGAAGATTATTACATAATTACACACACACACACACACACACACACACACACACACACACACACACACACACACAAAGAATGTTTATTTAAAATCTGATGAAGTGTGGCATGTTGGTGGACAGAGCTTTGAATGCCTGAACAGTCTTTCACTTCAAGAATAGCATGAAATTAGAAAATGAAAACATGCAATCTACCAAAGAGCTTCTAGTTATAGAAAAATAACTGTTATATGCAGTTAATAGGTAAAAAGTGCATTAATAGGTACAAGTTTATTAGTATATAATTCTAAACAATAGTAGATTCACAGACAAAAAAAAAAGAATAATTTACCTCCTCTGATCTCGGCCAAGGTCGATCACATGACCTCTTGTAGAGTGTTTTTGTGGCTTCAGTTTCCTATTATTCTGGCCTACGCCTGGGAGGTGTTCAGCTGACCTGCTGCATTCATCCAGATCCAAAAGTCTGTTTTTTGTACGTGGTTTACAGAATCAGCCGAATTGTACTGATTATGATTTGACATGTTTAAGAATTGTTTGGTTCTTTGAAACTTGTCCTGGAGTTGCAGTCATAGTAGCAGATCTGTAAACTCAAACCTGCTTGGGAGTAGGCTTATTTCTCGTAAACAGCATTAGATCATGGCAGATACGGAAAGTCTTTCATGGCAATGTGCGCTCCATATTAAGGCGAGCAACCTGTTTTGGGATGAGCAAGAATATCACGGAGAGCTTCCTGAAGTGAATGTGTAATGGGGATAAAAATCAGATGCTGTAGCACAGCAGGATAGTTTACTTGTGGAAAAATATTGTTTTTAAGTCATTTACCTTATTCATCTTTTTGACCCTTATATTAAAGTTTGATACATCGAATACAGTATAAGTAGGAAAAATACTATTTTGTAAAATTTTCTCTTATTTATTTCTGTAAAGCTCATTTGGGACAATGTCTATTGTTGATATAAATACAAGTGAATTGATCTAAAGGTTTTGCATTGACTTCTTCCAAAGTTCTAGTCGGTCCTGTGTTGGCTCTGACATTAACAAAGTCATGTCTTCTTGTTTTTGCAGGTTGTGAGATGTTAACTCTTGCTCTGCACCTCATTGACTATTGTGGTATTGACCAGTCCATCATGCAGTGTTGCCCATCATAGTATCAAGATTACACTATATTTCCAAAAGTATTGGGACACCTGGTCATAAGTTCGGCATGTAATTTTTGAGTATCGCATTCCACACTTTGTCCGATTTTGCTCTTATAATTCCCTCCACTCTTCTGGGAAGATGTTCCACTAGATTTTAGAGTGTGCTTATGGATATTTGTGTTCATCAGACACAAGGGTATTTACGAAAGGCAGGTACTGATGTAGGTAAGGAGACCTGGGGTGCAGTCAGCATTCCAATTCATCCTAAAGGTGTTCAGTAGGGATAAGATCAGAGCTCTATAGCAGACCACTGAAGATCTTCCTATCCAAAGCATGTAACCAGATCTTCAAGGAGCTCGCTTTGTGCACAGGGGCATTGCCGTGCTGTAACAGGTGCCTCCAGCTTTGTGGTAACAGTTTGGAAAAGAGCCACATATAGCGGGAAAGATCAGGTGACCCAATACTTTTGGAAATATAATGTGGATGGATGGATGGATGGATGGATGGATGGATGGATGGATGGATGGATAGATAGATAGATAGATAGATAGATAGATAGATAGATAGATAGATAGATAGATAGATAGATAGATAGATAGATAGATAGCAAATCATAACAAACAACTAGTCTAACTATCCAGAATTTATTTGCCAGGAATAGATGACTTTGAATGTGTCATTTGAAATCATATCTACTTGCTAGTGTGTGAAGAATAGGCCCCAGGTCAGCAAGACCAAGAAGCAACAACAAAAAATGGTTTTGTACAATCAGCATATGTCTAGACTTGAATTTTTAAACCCTCATCAAAAGTCTTTACACACCTGTGTCATTTTAATCAGTTCTGCTGAATTGCCAAATGTCTAACTATGTTTTGATGATTAATTTCCTGCATCATGTGCCCTGAAGGTGAAGGTTGAAATATCAGTTCCTTTCCTTATTGGCCTTAATGACTAATGATGGCTAATTTTATTGGCAACATCCTTTAAAAACATGCTTTTCTCATCTCTGTAGGCATTCTTGTGTTGGATCTGGAACATGGAAAAATACACATGCAAAGCTTGCTTACTGTGATTAGCAAATGTTTTTGTTTTGCACTCTAAAATCCCCCAATTGCTATCCACTGCATAATCCTCTTTTGGGCTTTTTAAAATTTCTGTTCATTGCAGAAACAAATGACCACATTAAATTTTTCCTGGATTTGCTTAGGTGGCCAGATGCTACATTTCATCTATGCCAAGAAACTCATCGGCCATATATTTTCTTTTTTCACCCTCCCTTGCTTCAAAGCTAGACCAAATTTAGTAAACCTGGCAACTCTGGAGATTTAAGGTCATTTCAGAACACCACACGCCCATACCCACACCCACAGTCCACCTGCATGCTTCTAGAGGATAAAATAAACAGCTGACCAAGAAACTCCTGGATCTTTACACCACTAGACATAGTGTTGGCAGACTATTCATAATTTTTGACTCAACAAGGCCCTGCATACAACCATGTCAATATATCATTATACAGTATTTCATTAAAATAAGATGGAATTTAATATATATATTGTCAATCACTTAAACATTTGGTAAAATAAAATGGTAAAAAAAACAACAATAGAACTCACAGATGTTTAATAGTGTGAGTAAGAGCATTTCCACACACACAATGCAAAGAGAACTGTGCCACCTACATCATCTGGAGCAGTTCAGAATCAATATTTGTCTAATAATATGACAAAAACTTTAAAATGTAAATAAAATACAACCTACTCACCAGAGATGCAGAATCATAATCCATTTCATATTTTCTTTTTCATATTTATTTCATATTTTTTATATTCTTATTTTTATACCACACCATTCCGCACAAGGACACTTTACACCACACCTTACTGCACACGGACACTCATGGACAATCAAAAACCATGCCTAACTTGTTTACTGTTGTTTACTGTTTAACTGCACACTGCCATAAACATTTTCTGTGTATGTGTATATATATGTATATATGTATATGTATGTATATATACATATATATTTATATATCTTTATATCCTTATTTATCTGCCTTCTTTTTCTTGTTATTATATTTTTCTTTTAAATTTTGTTATTATATTTATATTTTTATTCTCCTTTTTACCCTATTTTATTCCCTCATGCCGGACCGTCGTTAAAAGCATTTTACTGCATGTCGTACCCTGTATGTATGTGTATGTGACAAATAAAATTTGATTTGATTTGATTTGATTTGATAATTTGCACTGCTCCTCAGAGGCTGTAAGTCAGTGGTACCACTCGTATTCACTGGTCTGGAAGTGGTGAACAAACCCTTTCCCGGGCTGAGACAAGCTAGCTAGCCTCGGGGTTAGCCGACCTCCTCACAATGTCTAACTTTTCTGGAAAATTGATTTTTAAGTATGTCCAAGACCAAATCAATTTCTCTTCCTCTTTAGGCATAAAAAAGTCTAACCCAGATTTATTAATGTGTGCAGAGCTACACACGTTTTGCCATTCGAACTTGACTGTAACATTTTCCCTCTGATCAAATGCTGAAGCTATATCTGTTAGGCAAATATAAAACTGATTGGTGAAAGAAACAGAGCTTTTACTTAAGGAGACTAAGGTAAAAAGGCCAGCAGTACAGACTTTGCAGACCCTGGGCAGATTAGATTAACATGGCAGCACATCGAGGCTGAAATCTGATTAGCCAAAAAAAATCTAACATCCACATATACGTCCTGGAAGCAGTGCAGTCAAGAGAAACGCTACGAAATGAAGAGAATAAACTGCTGGGAATAAATTAATACAATTTTATGGAACAAATATTAGAATTTAGGTTGTAAATTTAGGTCAGTGCTTCTGATAGTGTTTAGGCCAGCAGTAAAGGCTTTGCTGACTCTGACTGCCCACCACTGTTTTTTTTAACTCTATCAATCTACAGAATAGGAGGGAAAAATGGATGCCTCCATGGTTATCCTTTGCTATAAACTATGAACTCTCCTGTTTAAAAGAACAGAAGATTCTTTAAAGAGGCCTTCTTTTAAACTGAGAGATGGCAGGATTGGAAAAGTAGTGGTAAAGGATGGCAGAAGCTTGGTGCAATGTACGTTAAGATAAGAGCTATGAGGTAGACAGTTGCTTTGCTGGCATGAGTGAGTGTTTTACAGCTACAGGAAGTCAGTGAACAATGTGGAGCCACAAAGTGGCATGAGAGAACTGAGAGACGGTTAAAAACAAAGTAACGAAGCTGCATTCTGGATTAGTTGCAGAAGTAAAATGTTGCTCAGAGGTGAGTTGAGAGGTGAGAAAAGACAAGACCCTATGTGACCTTTGTGGATGTAAATACAGGTAGTCCCTGACTAATGATGGAGTTGCATTCTGATGACACAATTGTAACTTGAAAATATCGCAAGTCTAGACATGGCATAGCCTACACAGGAGTCTCAAAGAATGGTGTAATGGCATGGGGTAATGTACTGTGATTTGTTTAAAAAAACCCAAGATCAATTACATCATTTTACAAAGAAGAGCAATTTACAGTACCGTAATGTATAAACTTTACAGTATATACACTACATTGCCAAACATTTGTAGACACCCAGCATAAGTATAGTATATGCTTTTTGAGCATTACTTTCCACATTTAGTCCTACTTTGCTCTTATAATTCCTTCCACTCTTCTGGGAAGATGTTCCACTAGAGACCTGGGGTGCAATCAGTGCTCACATCCTTCAGATCGATAGCAGGCCACTCAAGATCTTACTTTCCAAAACATGTTAACCATATCTTCATTGAGCTGGCTTTGTGCACAGGAGCATTGCCATGTTGGAGCAGGTTTGGATTTCTAAGTTCAAGTGAATGCAAAATTTAATTATATTACATCCAAAGACATCCTGTACAGTGATGTGCCTCCAGGTTTGTGCCAACTGTTCGGAGAAGAACCACATATTGTATGGCTGGAAAGGCTTTTATTTCTGGAAAATACTTTTGTCCATATAGGTTATGTACACTATATTGCTAAAAGTATTGGGTGACTTGCTAATTTTTGAGTATTGCATTCCACATTTAGTCCCAATTTTCTTTTATAATTCCCTCCACTCTTCTGGGAAGATGTTCCACTAGATTTTGGAGTGTGCTTATGGATATTTGTGTTCATCATCCACAAATGTATTACAAAAGGCAGTTACTGATGTAGGTGAGGAGACCTGGGGTGCAGTCTGCATTCCAATTCATCCCAGAAATGTTCATTAGGGATGAGATCAGAGCTCTATAACAGGCCACTTAAGATCTTGCTCTCCAAAGCATGTAAACCAGATATTCAAGAGGCTCACTTTGTGCACAGGGGCATCACCATGCTGGAACAGGTTTGGGTTTTCAAGTTCAAGTGAATGCAAAATCTTATTATAGCGCATCTAAAGACGTCCTGTACAATTCAGTGCCTCCAGCTTTTTGATAAAAGTTTGGAATAGAACCACATATAGCAGGAAACTTCAGGCAATCTAATACGTTTGGAAATATAATATATGTGGCAGCGGGCATGTGGACAAGGGCCGATTCACGAATGGAGGGCAGAGCCGGATAAAATGAGGAAAGAAGCGCACTGTAGCTGATAAAACTAATCAGTACATTTTGTTTGTACAGTCTGTTTCAGAGTCTGGTGACGCTGATGAAAAGGAGGGAGACAAGAGCTAAAATTAGGCTTTGAACGACCAAAAACACAGAAAAAAAAAATCTGTGTTGAATAACACGTCGTCACGTTTTCATGCCGTGCAAAAAATAAACATTGTTTTACAATATTGTCTTATCTCAATCATCATCGTAAGATTGAAAATCGTGAACCATTGTAACTCAGGAACCACGTGTACTTCTGATGTTGTGAAAAAGAACTCAAAAATTGCTCTTCACCTCATGGTCATGTGCAGTAAACAAAAAATGAATCAGAGAGTTGTTTTTAGTACAAGATCCTGAATCACTAACATCCATATTAAGATGTAATCCAGACAGGCTGATATTAGGTCAGTTGGAAACATCTGTCTCAGGAGACAAAAAGGATGAGTCAAGCTTCATCATGTTTCTTCCTAGTTGGAGTTCTGAAATTATTATCTTCTAACTTAAGGCAGTGTGATTTGGTGATAAAGTGAATTTCATTGCTGGTCATTTATTCATTCATTCATTCATTCATTCATTCATTCATTCATTCATTCATTCATTTATTTTTCTTTCACTTCTCATTCACACATCAGTCTAAATGTTTATAGTTTCCAGCCACAGACTGCAACTCCTTTTTTTCAAACAGATGTTTTCTGTTCATCCAGGAAACCTGTTAGAATACCTCATGTCCTCTTGACCTTATACAGGGAAAAATACTATGTGATCAAATAGACAACTATGGAAATCTGTTAATCTTTTTTTGGGAGAGGACTGAACTCCTCCTTCAAGATGAATGTCTGGATAACCGGGCGCTATGGTAGCAAAAAAATCCCCGAAGAGCGAGCTGACATTTGGACTTGGACTGTGACGTAGACAGAAACACGCAAGTCACGCAAATCGGTATTTGGTGTGAGCTTTACATTTCAAAGTTGTATCACCAACTGAAGTGGGAGAACGCAGTGACTAAAAATTGTGCGGCATTGTTTCATAATGTAAATACAAAGGAGTCATGAAAGAATTACGCAGCAGACACCGCGTCATTGTTTAAAAGAAAATAAAAGATCAAAATCTGCGTATGAAAAAAAAAAAATTCCCACCATACAATTCAAAGTGCAAAATGCTGTGGGAGATGGTAACTGATCAGAAGGTTGTGAGAAATCCCAGTATCACCACGCTGCCACCGCTGGGTCCCTGAGCAAGGCCTTTAACCCTCACCTGCTCAGTTGTACACATGAGATTATTGCATCCAAGTGTCTGCCAAAAGGCATAAACGTTTCTGTAAATGTCCAGAATAATACAACGAAGAGAAGCAATAAATGCTGAGGTTAATTTAAAAACACAGGACATTGTTCTCAGGGGAGCAATAAACACATTCTGTACTGAATTGACACACAATGAAAGATGAATTAGTATGTCACACACACATACACACACACACACACACACACACGAACACACACACATATATTTGCCCATGTCTGCACCCAAATGTCACCTCAGTCTCACATAAGCTTATGATGGTGCATGGTGTATGGTGCAGGTTTAGATGTTGGGGAATTCCCTCCATTAGCTGTTTCTAAAATAAGGATAAAAAGGTTTCCATTACACAAAAACTGTTTAAAAAAAAAAAATCAAAATATGTCACTTTGAACCATTCGTCATAACTATAAAGTGACAAACATCCTGCACAGACATAACAGGTCTTATTTAGGAGTGCAAGAATTTCCAGCAAGATTTCCCCTGGCCTTATTTGCCCTTATAAGACTGAGGAATGTGAGAAACAGAATGAATATAAACCTTGTATGTTAAACTTTGTTTTTTTCCTTGCTGCGTCAGCATGCTGTAGATGTGGACCAAATGGTTTGGTCAAATGCCAGTTTGGAGTTTGAAGTTTGGAGCTGGAGAAAAAGTGAAGGTTAAGGACCAAACAACTGCATCATTTTTGTCCCATGTTTTAGCACCAGGGCAGATTCTTTTCCAAGCAAGCATGAAATTTCTCTGCAAACCTTCCATTGGCCTGTTTGATCTGTTGCTTCACCATTACACTGACTCAGTTGATTAAGTAAATCATGCAATAAATCTGACATATTCAACCAGTTAACCGATCAAATATTCACATATTTAATCTCCCACATATGTAATCTCCCAGATGAATGTTAGTTTTAAAGTAACCAACAGTTTATGTTGAACAGTTTGCGATTGACTCATAATTGTATCCTAATTAAGTTACTTGGTGTTTGGTAACGAAGGACCTACTTTACATCAGCAACATTCACTCAATACCAAACAGGTCATTCATAAGAAGACGACTGATTTCAGCTGTATTCATAGCAACTCGTTTTTAACTAATGAATCATTTGAGTGTTAAACATAAATATAATAATAAATTATGTGCCAGGCAGTCATTTATGCAATGATATGCCAAATCATGATCCTACTAAACTTCAATTAGGGTACAGTATTCAGCAATTAAATATTTATTTATTGATCATTGGACGCCTATTTGAACGCTGGCAGCCTGCACATTTCTTACCTTCACCAGCTTCTTCCATAGGGATCAAATTTCTGTTCTGATCTCAACAAGTCTGGGCAAAATACTGAGTAGGCACCAATCAGACATTCATCATCTCTAGCAGTAGTATCGATATTAACCTCATAAAAGAACTTTTTTAGTACATTTTTGTTTGTTTGTACGTCTGTTTCAGTGTCTGGCGACGCCGATGACGAGAGCTAAAATTAGGCTTTGAAACACCAAAAACACAGAAAAAAATATGTGCTAAATAACACAGAGTCTATGGACCACCGTAGAGCCTGGCAAAGTCCCATCGAATCGTCACGTTTTCATGCTGTGCAAAAATGTAAACATTGTTTTACAATTATGTCTTAGCTCAATCATCATTGTAAGATCGAAAAATCATGAACCATTGTAACTCAGGAACTACCTGTACTTCTGATGTTGTGAAGAAGAACTAAAAAATTGCTTTTCACCTCATGGTCATGTGCAGTAAACAAAAGATGAATCAGAGAGTTGTTTTTAGTACAAGATCCTGACATTGACCTGAATCACTAACAGGATTTTAGTTAGGATTAGGATCATTTAGGACTCAACAAGTCTGGGCAAAATACTGAATAGGCACCAATCAGACATTCATCATCTCTAGCAGAAGTATCGATATTAACCTCTGGGGGTTGTAGGAACCATTTATAGTGCCTCTCTTAATGTAAGTCAGATATTAGGATTCAGCTTTAAATCATTTGAAGTGCTCGTCCTTAAAATTGTACTTTCAGACATACATAGAAAATTAGCTCTGCTCACCGTGTACAGACCCCCAGGGCCCTACGCTGATTTTCTTTAAGAGTTTGCTTGTTTTCTTTCAGACCTCTTGATAAATTTTGATAAAGTGCTGCTTGTAGGAGATTTTAATATTCATGTAGATGATGTAAACGATGCTCTAGGATTATCCTTTCTCGACTTATTAAACTCTTTTGGGGTTAAACAAAACGTCACCAGACCAACTCACCGTTTTAACCACACACTAGAATTAATAATATCCTACGGAGCAGACATCACTGATATAGATATTTTACCTCAGAGTGATGACATCACAGACCATTACCTCATACTGTACACACTACCGGTAGAGCAGATTAGCCGTGTTGCACCACGTTATCGACTTGGTAGGACTATTGTTCCGACCACTAAGGACAGATTCATAAATAACCCGTCTGATTTATCTTAATTTCACACTAAACCCATAACTGCTAATAATCTGGATGAAATGGCTAACAACATAGACCTTATCCTCAGCGACAATCTTTTCTAAAATCTTAGACATAAATGGCAGATTTGAAATTAGTCTGTATTTCGATAGCGTGTTTGGATCCAGATTAGGATTTTTAATGAGGGGCTTAATAACTGCTTGCTTGAGGGATTTAGGGACATGACCTAAAGATAATGAGGAGTTAATAATATTCAGAAGAGACTCACCAGCTGTATATAACACTTCCTTTAGTAGATTTGTTGGAATTGGATCTAATTGACATTGTTGTTGATTTAGCGTTGATAATAACATCATACAGCTCTTCCTGTCCTATACATGTAAAACAGTGGAGTTGTGGAGTTGAAGGTAACACTGTGTCAGGAGATGGTCTCAGAGGTTGAACTGCCACAATTGTTTTTCTAATGTTATCTATTTGTCCAGTGAAGAAATTCATAAAGTCCTCACTACTAAACTGTGATGGAACACATTTTTCAGATCCCTGATTTGTAGTTAGTTTAGCTACTGTAGTAAAAAGGAACCCTGGATTGTTTTTGTTATTTTCTATAAGTTTGCGCAGGTGTTCAGCTCTAGCAGCTTTTAGCGCCTGTCTGTAGCTGAGCATACTGTCTTTATACGCAATTCTAAATACCTCCAATTTAGTTTTCCTCCATTTTCTCTCCAGATTACAGGCTGTTCTCTTGAGGGCATGCGTATGACTATTATACCAAGGTGTAGGTGCTTGTTCTCTAACCTTTTTTAACCGGATGGGGGCAACAGTGTCTAATATGTTCCCACTTGCAAGAGAACAATATCTTTAAGGAGTTTCAGTCAGGTTTTAGGTCCCATCATAGCACAGAAACTGCCCTAGTTAAAATCACTAATGACCTGTTTTTAGCTTCAGACCAAGGCTTCATCTCGCTGTTAGTTTTACTAGATCTTAGTGCTGCGTTCGACACTATAGATCATGATCTTCTCCTAGATCGCTTACAGAATTACATTGGCATTCAGAGACAGGCATTAAGCTGGTTTAAATCCTACCTGTCTGATCGTTACCATTTCGTAGATTTAAATGGAGAGCTATCCAGGCTAATGGTAATGAACTATGGCGTGCCACAAGGTTCAGTTCTAGGACCCCTGCTCTTCACAATATACATGCTTCCCTTAGGAAATTATATTAGAAGGCATGAAATTAGCTTCCATGTTTATGCTGATGATACCCAACTATATATCTCATCTAAACCAGGCGATATAGCTCAATTAACTCGCATAACTGAGTGTGTTAAGAAAATAAGAGATTGGATGACCCATAACTTTCTACTTTAAAATTCTGATAAGACGGAGATTTTGCTCATCGGCCCAAAAACTAGTATACAGAAGCACCAGCATCTCAACCTGCATTTAGACGGATGTTCTGTAACCACTAGTTCAACAGTAAAAGACCTGGCAGTTATTTTAGACTCCAACTTGTCTTTTAAAAATTTTATCAACCAAGTTACAAAAACAGCCTTCTTTCACCTTAGAAATATTTCTAAGCTAAGAAATATGTTGTTTATATCCGATGCTATGTCCATGCCTTCATGAGCTCCAGAATAGACTACTGTAATGCATTACTAGTTGGATGTCCTGCGTCATTAATAAACAAGCTTCAGTTAGTTCAGAATGCGGCAGCAAGAGTTCAAGAAAAGGTCAAGAAAATATGATCACATAACCCCAATCTTATCATCCCTACATTGGCTTCCGGTTAAGTTTCAAATGGACTACAAACTACTGCTACTCACTTATAAAGCACAAAATGGTTTGGCTCCCATGTATCTATCCAGTCTTTTAACACGCTACAATCCGTCATGCTCCCTGAGATCTTAAAACTCTGGGCTTCTAGTAGTTCTTAGAATAGCAAAGTCCACTAAAGGTGGTAGAGCATTTTTACATTTAGCTCCTAAACTCTGGAATAGTCTTCCTGACAGTGTTCTGGACTCAGACACACTCACCCAGTTAAAGTGCAGATTAAAAACATATCTTTTTAGCAAAGCCTACACATAACACACATCATAAACTTGTGCTCCAGAACATCTGATCACATGCACATTATCAACTTGTGCTGTTAATATCATGAACAGCAGCCACACTAATTGCTCTCCACTGCTTCTCTTTCTCTCCCCATCCCGAGGCTTCCTGAAGTTTGGCCAGCTCCAGTCACGTCCCACCTCATGAAGATTATGGACTTTAAAGAAGTAGATGCCGAACTCGCAAACATCCTGAACCATCTAGAGACGTACCAGTGCCAATTGGATCCCACTGCATGTGTGGAGTTTGACATTGGACCGCCTGGAGTGTTTAAAGGCTCTGGCATGGAGAAGCTGTTGCTGGATCTGTGATGATGTCAAATGTTGAGCTCAGTAGCTTCTACTTTTATACCAAAGACTGTAGAAAGAACATTTACTTATAATCTTATACTCCAGTACTCATGTTAGTTCTCACTCTTCAGTGTTCTGTATTGTTGAAAGATTTATGATCAAACTCTTGATGTCACCCAAATGAGGATGGGTTCCTCTTTTGAGTCTGGTTCCTCTCAAGGTTTCTTCCTCATAACATCTAAGTTTTTCCTTGCCACAGTCGCCATGGCTGCTCATCAGGGATAAATACACACCATTCACCTTGACTGTTGATTTCTGTAAAGCTGCTTTGAGACAACGTCTGTGGTGAAAAGCGCTATACAAATAAATTTGACTTGACTTGACTTGCCATGATAATTTTAATAGATATCACCCGGTGTTTGATTCATTAATATCATTCTATTATTAGATTGGTGTGTTAAGAGTAACATTAGAGTCTTTTCACATTTTGTGACAAAAATGATAATAGGAACAATATGGCCCTCATAAATTATAGTACTTTGGATACTTGAATACATTTCAATGCAAATACTTTTAAAGGAGCACTTTTACTTTTATTGGAGTAAAAGTTTAGCTTGTCTACCTTTTCAACTACATGGTTTGTGTACTTCGTCCACCACTGATCAGTGAACATCTGATAACCTGAACATTGATGGAACTGTAAAGAATGGACAACTGGTTTCTCCCAGATGAGGATAGTTTGCCTTATGATTACCTTATATCCCTCAAGGTTTTATCCTATATTGTCTTAGAGAGTTCTTCCTCTTGCTATTGTCACCTCTTGCTTGTTAATTTGGAATAAACTTATAGGTATGAACTGATTATCAAAAGTCAAGTCAAGTCAAGTCAAGTTTATTTGTATAGCGCTTTTCACAACAGACATTGACAAAAGATTTATATTGTATTCTTTTGGAATTTCTGTTGGACCATCTGTATTGGGACAGTGTCTATTGTTTAAAGCACTTTACAAGTACAACATAAATGATTCATAATGTCCAATATATTACATTATATTACAATTACAAATAATGATACAGTATGTGAACAAAAGTATTGGGGCACCTGAATTTCCCAGCCATATGCGATTTTTTCCCAAACTGTTATCGCAAACCTGAAGGCACACAATTGTACAGGACGTCGTTGGATGCAGTAGCATGACATTTTGCCCTCACTTCAACTAGGAGACCCAAACCTGTTCCAGCATGACACTGCTCCTATGCACAAAGCCAGTACATACTGTCATTTATGACGTCCTATTTTATTTCCTTATCTATATTCCCCTTAATGGTTCAGTTATTATTATTCATGACGGTTTACTTCATGACTAATGCTATGTAATAGTTTATGTAGTATGTCATTTCCAGGTTGAAGTGAAAGTGACGAGGTCACAGACATCAGTGGAATGACTTGACACAGTGTGACGCTCCGAACAACACAAATACCATTGTGCTAAATATTTGCATAGTGAATTACCAGAAAGCGGTGTAGCGTCTGGCACGTGTCATTTAGACTTCATGTCTCAGGAATTTCCTTTTAACCCCTGACATCTGCTTTTCAATCAAAGGATGAGCACCACGGCTTACACTTCTATTGAGAGCTTGTATACCACAGTGTCACAGTGCCCCGGAAGACTGATAACACAAGCCAGTCTCTATACCACACACACACACACACACACACACACACACACACACACACACACCACCCCGAAAGCCAGATAACCCCCTGGCCTCTCTGGTTGAATTCACAGCGACCCTCAGACCATAAAACAATTCACTCTCGCAACTCGGCCCCAGTGGAACTCGGCCCCAGTACGTCTGTTTGTGACACACACACATATGCAGACACACACACACACCCACCAAAAGGAAGCATTCTTTTATTAATTAAATAATAAATAGAATGTCCCACTTCACATGATACAAACATACATCTTGTTTGTATCTTCTACTATAAATAAAGCAAGTGTTTAACTCTACCTCAATAATATTTAAACCTTGAAATGTTTAGTAATGTAACTCTGTGTTAAATGTTGTCGCTTCTTTTCTTAGGGCTTGATGGACTTAGAATTATCTGTTCTTTACTTTCCTGACAAGGGTGCATTTTATTTATCAGAATACAACATTGTATTAACATCAGTTAATTACTGATCTCTGTAAGTTAATGTACCTCTGCCTTATACTGTCATTCCTTTTCATGTTTAGTATCCAAATGACCGCAAAATTATCTGTTTCTTTATTTTTCAAATAATGGTACATTTTATCATGAAATGTACCATACCGTCTTAATTCACTTTGAATAAAACTTTAAAGTCCTCCAAAAGCAAGTACAAAACCATGCCCACAGATGCATGAACAAAGGAAGTTTTTCCCTCCAAAATTTCGGGCCATAGCATTGGCCATTCCCCCAAGGATGGGTGGGGTTCAGGACCTTTAAAACATATTGAACCCAACTAATCATTGTCCAGTCAGAGTTCAGTCGGGTCCAGTCAGAGTGCAGTCAAGAGAGCAACTCGCTCACTCGGCTCGACCGGAAAGGCTCGGACCCCCGGGGCCCGGCGTCTGGGCCCGATGGCCCGGAGAGTCGGACGCTTCGAACAGCTCAGCAGCGACTCTTCCGGACGAGATCTCAAATCTCTTTTGAGATTTTCCAGCAAGCTTTATCTTCAAAACACCAACTGCTCTGATCTTCAGGAGAAGCTGGAAGAACATCTGACTCCATCCTAACCGACTCGTCCAAGATTCTTTTGTCTACCGCATCCGGACTCTTGTGCAACAAGTCAATGCAAGTAACCGGTTTACCAACTAATTTAGATGCGTGTTAAGGTTGAACCCCTTAATATTTAGGCGAATTTAAATTTCCGTGACGATTTCTCAGTTAGGATGTGATTAATTTGAAGTAAGCTGCCTTTCCTTTCGTTTTTCCTCCTTCTTATTTCCCTTTCTCTTCCTCCTTTCCTAACTTCAACTTTCTTTTATTTTATTTTCATTTTTATTTTCTTTATTTCTTTTTGTTTGTTTTTTTTGTTTGTGTAGTTAGTTTTATGTTGTGTTTGTCTCATTCATTAAACGCCCATATTTTTCATAAGTGATCGTCTCTGAGTACGTTCCATAAATGCGAAGTTCCTGCAACATCAGGTCTGAACTACATGCTCTATTTAATTTAATTTAATTTACGGTATAAAGTCAAAGGGGGTTACGTCTTTCTTGGCCAGGGGGATACCTCTTTTATAGAATTAATATAAAATTATACTGTCTGTTTGCCGGACGAACAGACAAATAAGTGTAATGTTAATTCCATTACCGTCAATTCAACTTAATTTAAATATTTAGGCGTAACTATAACCTGTTATAATTACTTATAAATATTCCCTTTTCTTTGCGAGCTAAATTCACTACAAATAATGGTGGAGAATGCGGGCAGACTGTGCTTCCAACTCTATACTCAATTTATCTGTATTATAAGTTTGTCCCTCTTCTCCCCCAGTCACTACAGCGGCATGGCTCTGGCATTTTGGTATTAATTTGAATTTTTTTTTTTAAGATGGCTAACGTTTTGTAACGTCCATTTTACCTTAACATTTGCATGAAAGAAGTTGTTAGCAGGAAGACTGTTGTTAGCAGGAAGTCACAACCGAAATTGAATCATTTTACTTACCAGTAAATAGTTTCTATTTCATGTAAACCTCAGTCACTCTGAAACTAAATTGTTCATCTATAAATACCATCAGCCAAGACCTAAGGTGCAGATAATGCAAGATCTTCATGTGAGGGGGTTCACAGAATATATTTAATTTCCAAGTGTTCCTTGTGTCCAAAAAGTTCAAATTAACTGCACAAAATAAACCTTGTTAGATAGAAATAGAAAACAACAAAAAAATCTGAATATATACAGTGGCATGCGAAAATTTGGGCACCCTTGGTCAAAAAAGTGGAAGATATAATGATCTTCAAAAGGCACAAAGTTACAGATGACACATTCCCTTTATATTTAAAATCGCACACAAAATGTGTACAAAACCTTTTTTATTAAAATTTACAATAATCAAAATAACAGAAAAGGAAAAGGGCCTGCAGCAAAAGTTTGGGCATCCTGCACAGTTAGTAAATAGTAGCACCCCCTTTAGCAAATATCATAGCTTTTAAATACATTTTGTAGCCAGCCAAGAGTCTTTCAGTTGTTTTCTTCCTCACAAGTCTTCCAGTCCTGTGTGATTCCTGAGCCGTCTTGCATGCACTGTCCTTTTGAGGTCTTTCCACAGATTTTCAATGATGTTTAGGTCAGGAGACTACGAGGGCCATGGCGAAACCTTCAGCTTGTGCCTCTTGAAGTAGTCCATTGTGGATTTTGAGGTGTGTTTAGGATCATTGTCCATTTGTAGAAAACAACCCCCTTTTCAATTTTAGATTTTTTACAGATGGTGTGATGTTTGCTTAAAGAATTTGTTGAAATTTAATTGATTCCATTTTCCCTCTACCTGTGAAATGTTCCCCAGTGCCTTTGGCCGCAATACAACCCAAAGCATGATCAATCCACCCACATGCTTAACAGTTGGACTGGTGTTCTTTTCATGAAATTCTGTGCTCTTAGTTCTCCAAATGTACCCCAGAGTCTCCCTGGAGATCTTTTGCAGTCAAACTGGGGTTCTAGCAATCCTACAAGCAGTTCTCTCTGATATTTTTCTTGGTCTTCCAGACCTTATGTTAACTTCCACTGTTCCTGTTAATTGTGATTTCTTAATTACATTCCAAACTGAGGAAATCAGTAAATGAAAACATTTTACTATCTTCTTATAACATTCTCCTTCTTTGTGGGCATCAATCATTTTCATTTTTCACAGTGCTAGGCAAATGCTTAGAGGAACCTATGGCTGCTGATTGTTTGAAAGAGTTAGAGGAGTCTGGGTATTTATAAAGCTTTGCAATTTGCATCACCTGGCCTTTCCTAACAATGCCTGTGAACAAGCCATGACCCTAATATGCTAATTGAGGTCGGATTACTTGGTCAAAGTTATCTGAGAGCTCAAGTCTCCTAGGGTTCCCATTCTTCTGCAGGGTGCTGCCTTCCCTTTTTCACTGTAAAATTGTAGAAATCTAAAACAATACACTGATATTGCTTAAAATATTGCAAAAGAGTGTTTCATGTTTAACTCTATGCCTTTTAGAGATCATTTCATCTTCCACTTTCTTAACTGTTCACATTAACAGAAATTTTTACCACGGGTGCCCAAACTTTCGCATGGCTCTATATATATATATATATATATATATATATATATATATATATATATATATATATATATATATAGTTCCTTAGGAACCTATAAAGTGGAGGACCGCAAGTTTGTTTGGTCTTTGCCTTGCACTTTGAGCACATTTTTTTATTATTTTCAAACTTGAAACCAAAAACATCAATGCCAGGGGTATAAAAAAAGAAATGACATTGTGACTGTGGCTCCGCACCCCGTACCGGAAATAAGATATGTTTTGCGCATACGTGATATTATTTAACCAAGTAAATTGGTTAAATTTAAATTATATTTAAAATTATTTACAAAATGTAAACTGTTCAAATGTTGATGACACAAGAGAACCACACGAGACAATACAAAACTACAGAAGACACCACAGAACTACACAATACAGAACTAAGCAAAACAAAACTATGTTTTCAGCTGCAGGTTTTAAACAATACAGAAGTAGATGAGGCAAGACAGAACTATATGAAACAATAAAAGAACTACACAAGACCATACAGAATTACAGGAGGCAATACTAAAAGAGCTACATTAGACACTATGATAGACAGAACTACACAAGACATAACAGATCCACACAAGACAATACAAAATGACCTATATGAGACATCGCAACTACATGAGACAAAACAGAACTACACGAGACAATGAAGATTCACACCAGAGCTCCATGAGACAACACAGAATTTAATGAAGATATTATTTATATGACAATAAATACTGTAGATGAGAACGTGTTGGACGGCGTAGTGTTTTCAGCTGCAGTTTTAAAGGGAATGAAAAAACTGTTACACTGTCTGGCCTGAAAATTGTTGGCCAACACAACAGATTCCTTCACAAAGCTCCACTATACTTTATAAAAATGTTTCGGAAATTGCCCTGGTGCTGCACGCAGATTTGCAGACGTGACGTGATTGCATGTGGGATTACAGATGCTGTGGAACAGCTGGCCGTATTTTTTCTAAATGGCAAATCGTGTTCTCCAGGTAAATGGAAACAGATGTTCTTCATTCAGGTCCAAAGTGTGACTCATGTTTCAAGGTACAAGACTTAAGAGTTTACTGTCATAATGTCTTAAACAAAATGACAGGTGATGTGTGCATGTGGAAAAATGAAAGCTTTGAGGGTTGTTTGGGTACATGCTGATATTCCCATTTGTAAAAAAGGTGTATGTGTGTGCAATGTGTACAGATGTAGTCTGTAGTCAATGTTTGTGTAGATCGATCTATCTATCTATCTATCTATCTATCTATCTATCTATCTATCTATCTATCTATCTATCTATCTATCTATCTATCTATCTATCTATCTATCTATCCATCCATCCATCCATCCATCCATCCATCCATCCATCCATCCATCCATCCATATAATTTGTGGAGCTTCTTCCTTCCCAGTCCCTGTGTACTCGAATTACAACTACAGGCAAATCTGCACCTCTTTTTCTTCTTTCTTGTATAGAGCTTTTAACCATGGACAATTAAAGCAGCTTTACAGAGAGGTTATAAAGGTAGAATGTATAATTAAAGTGCCTATAAGTTAGTATTATAATAATTATAATGCATTATAATTTTAAGTTTTTTCCAGATGAGCGAGCCAGTGGCAACTATGTTGAGGAAAAACTAAATGGCATGAAATAGAAACCTTGGGAGGAACACATCATCGTCTGTGTGGCACCAAATGTCCATTCATTAAAGTTGAGGCTTGTGTTCAATGTTATGTGCTTAAATGCAGAACCAAGAAACCAAGGTCCTGAGCCACTGTAGGAGAATGTTGATGTTAATTACAGTCCAAATTTATCCTAAAATTTCTTGAGTTGCTTAGGAATTTTTAGGCTGTTCGTGTGGAACCATTATCAGCTGCACAGAGTGTCTCCAATCGAAGAGAACTCCATTCATCACTCAGGAGCATGTTTAACCTTCTGACTAATCAGATCAAAGTTTCGAACTGACCTTGATTTCATCATGAACTCAATCCAACCTTTGTTGCTTCAACCTCAGCACATGATGACATGAAGACTAAGCACATGCTTTTTGTATTGAATGCATCCAATGATGCAAGCTCACACTAAATACTTTATTTGGCAAAATGATAGCACTTGCTTTGAATTCCAGGCCGAGTTTGGAATTTATTTACGTAACCTTACACACTCTGGGATCTTCCAGGAAGAATGATCATTATTTGAATATCAATTAAAGTCATGTGCAAAAGGTGAACTCGTGTTCACACATGTCAGATTTGTCATGTGACTTCCAAAGGATAACTAGTTGTATAGAAACCGATATAGAGAGTCAACATCAACTAGGGCGGAGGCCAGGGGTGTGTGTGTGTGGATTTGCGGGTGTGAAGCCTTATGCAATCACTACTTTTACATTTTTAAGGAGTTGGGCCTCTAATACAGCTACATGGCAGAGTAAATGCAAATGTTTATTAGAACCTTCTTCAACAACATATGGTTCCTTCCCTGCGTTCATCACCCAATCAGCTCACAGTGTTCATGCAGGACAACGCTCCATGTCACACAGCAAAACGGGTAAAGCAGTTCCTTGAAACTGAAAACATTGAAATAATGACATGGCCTGCCCAGAGTCCTGATCTCAACCCAATAGAGAACCTCTGGAAAATCCTTGGTGACAAAGTTATGGCCAAGAAACCCACTACAGTCACCGAACTGTGGAGGAGACTGGAAGAAGAGTGGATGAAAATCACACCAGAGCAGCGTGAGAGACTAGTGCTATATATATATATATATATATATATATATATATATACACACATATACATACAAATGTGAGCATATTTATGCAATCCCAACAAATTTCCTGATCTTTAAATGAAAAATTCCTTTTGTTATAAAACCATGAACTGATTCCCCACTCTGAAGCAGCATGTGGAACATTTCATGAGTGTTGAAGGAGGGGTGTGTTCTTATGCAAGGCACGGTAAGCAACTGGATTATTTTGGAAAGCCGAAAACACAATAAGGTATAACCTCCATGCATGCAATAAATCATTGGCAACATCTCCAAATATTATGCATGTTTCTGACGTTTACATTCCTCTCGAGTGACTGGTTCCCTTCGGATTACCCCCTCTTTGACGTCTGGCCTTCTGTTGATGTTTGAACATGAATCTTGCAGCGATCGCTAAGCAACACTTTTTTTTTTTTGGTGACATAGAACTTCTGCTGATAGAAAATGGGGTTATGTAATGCACTGGATAAAACAGTCTTGAGATTTTCCCTCTGCATCCGCCCGGGGTTGCTAGAAAAGGAAAGCAGAAGTAATAAAATAAGATTATTCGGGTAATAACTATAGATCTGTAAAACTAATGAAACTGATACTAATAAATCTTCACCACTATGACCAATGATATTGTGGCAGGGTAAAAAAATCTATATTGGCAAATCTGCAAGACTTTGGAGACTTAAATCAAATTAAATTATCTTTAATTCCACATTTGGGCCATGAACCTTCAATACAATTTCTCATGAGATCTGACCAATTCTTTCAAATTAAAGTCTGTGTTCTGAAGTAGTTAAGTAAATGCACTTGGTTACTATATATAAGTAGTTTTTGTCCTATTTTCGAGTTTTACTGAGTATAAAAGATATAAGCAACTTTTACTTTCTACTCAACTACATTTACGATTCAATATTTGTAAGTTTAAACCCCATTCTATTTTAATTGTTTAACTGTTCCCACTTACATTTTGCAATCAGTCAGCTCTAAATATTTGGTTTTACTTCATGTAAAAATTATTTACTTTCATTTGATTTGTCCATTGACAAATATACCAATAAAAATAATGGTTCTTCTACTTTGTGAAATGATTCTGTAATTTTATTTAAAAATTGGGGAGTATTTTGAAGTATTCTATTCTTTAAATAAGATCAATAAGTGATCGATAGTGATCGATAAGATCGATAGTGAAGCCAGATGTGGACTTTTAATTGGTGTCCTGGTTTCCCAGAAAGGCATTCTCCACTGTAGAATCATAGATCATCCCTGTTGATGCTAAATACAAAAAATGCCCTTATCAGAATTGTGTTCTTGTGTAATGAAAGTGAAATCTTATGTAGATGGTTGCTGAAATCCTGAAAATCCTGTCTGGCACCAATAATCATGCTCTGTCTGTCTGTCTGTCTGTCTGTCTGTCTGTCTGTCTGTCTGTCTCTCTGTCTGTCTGTCTTTCTGTTGATCTATCTAATGATTGTCCCAGTCAAAAATGTAGACACACCTACTCCCTTTATTGTTTTTTCTTTCTTTTTATTATTTTTAATATTATACATTAATAGTGAAGGCATCAAAACTGTGAAAGAACACGTGAAATTATGTAGTAAGCAAAAAGAAAGTTAAATCCAAAACACAAACTCTCTTATCAGACTCATGGGGTAGTTGCCTAGAATTATTGTCAATTCACAGGTATGGTTTGTCATTTGCTGCCCTGTTGATGTGTTATAGACCATCACTTGTCTTGTGAGGAAAGGGTGGGTACAGGGTCAATAGCCCTCTTAGTTCTACAGCAACTACTGTACAAATCCATATTATGGAAAGAAACCATCAGTTAAGTAAAGAGCAAATACAGTTCATTATTACTTAAGAAATGAACGTCAGGAAATTTAAATGTATCCCCAAATGCAGTCTCAAAAACCATCGAACGCTACAAAGAAACAGAATCTCATGAGGACCATCTTAGAAATGCAAGAGCAAGAGCTACCTCTGCTGCAGAACATAATTTTATTAGAATAACCACCGATTTACAGCACCTTTGATTAGAGCCCACAAATAAGGTTGGCAGAGTTCAAGGGGTTTACATATTTAAACATTTACTGTTCAGTGGAGACATGAATCAGGCTTTCATGGTGAAATTGCGGTAAAGAAAGCATTAACTTCAGAAGAACAAAAAGCAGGAAAAGATGGCTACTTTGAAGAATTTCATATTTTTAATAGTCAGTATTAATGTACATTGTCAAAACTATAAAAATAAAGAAAAAGATTTGAATGTCCAGACCTCTGGTTTATCTATCTATCTATCTATCTATCTATCTATCTATCTATCTATCTATCTATCTATCTATCTATCTATCTATCTATCTATCTATCTATCTATCTATCTATCTATCATCTATCTATCTATCTATCTATCTATCTATCTATCTATCTATCTATCTATCTATCTATCTATCTATCTATCTATCTATCTATCTATCTATCTAATTCTTTTTATACATGAATTTCACACTTTCTTCATGATTTGCTCTCACCATCCATTTTGTCCCACACAATTCATGCAAAATGAACACTGATAACACTTCACTGTGGTGATGTAAGGAATTTGTGTAAAGGAATTCATCCAGTAAAAGAGCTCTGCAACATGCTATCGATATAGATCTGGAATGCTATTAAAGCACTGCAAGGGAAAAGGAGTTTGGTGAAATCATATTCGACAAATATAACTGAACTGACTAACTACATTCCTGAAAGCTTATGCATTGGCAAATGTCTGCTCCCCCATACTTCCTCCTCTATCTTCTTTTTTAAACTTCCTTCTTTTCCAAGTTGCCCCAGTTGAGGTTCCCCCATTACTCTAGCATGAATTCAGAGCAAAATGTCATCTCTTCTCCCAGCAGACAAAAGGAAGTGAGAGTGATCACAACTTCCTCTAACAATGACAAGTAAAAACCCACATCGCATCTGCTGCTGAATAAGGACAAGGTGTTTCATCTAACGGTGACTTTAGTGTGGTTAACGCACATCTGGCTTTGATTAAAAAAACAACAACTCATGCTTCTTACAGTCAGCATGGGCACAGTGTTCATTGAATGACTGATATGAAGGAAATCCAAATATCGCACTTATCGCACATCTGCACGAGAAATTGTGAATGAGTTTAAAGAAGAAGTCGACTTTGCAGCGAGAAATAGACGATTCTCATGATGAGTAATCGTGTTGGCGCTTTTATTGTAACTGGATGAATCAGGGAGCAAACACACGAATAAAGAATATGCCCGATATGCAGATAAACTGATATAATCACAAGAGCATAAGTGCTGATTATGTTTTGGTTTTTTTTATTCTTAAATAGATAAGATTTAAGATCATGTAGTAGCTTGTGCACATCAGACAAATGAATTGTGTACAAGTGTCTGCTGTTTCCTACAGTATCAGTTGTTAATCTCATGTTGATCAAAATATATTATATTACTTTAACCTGAATAGTCTTTCAGTTTTTCTCAATTCATTAGTGACATTCAAGATTCATCTGCACAATTCATCAAGTCAAGTCAAAGCAACAAAAAAAAAGTTTAATAGAAATTTTAAAAGACAGATGGTTTAAACATTCTGCATTAAATGACTTAAACAATGAACTGATGCTGATATATTTTGGGGGTGAAAACTATTCAGGTGAAACCAGTATTAAATGATATACAAAAGCATTCGCAATTTGATCAAAGCAACGAGAAATGTTCTTCTGATGAGCACAAGTGATTAAATGATGTGGGTTGAACAAGTAGTTTTTGAGATTTCTGATCTGAGAAACTCTCCAAAGCAGCTGAGAAAAACTGTAAATGAATTTGTGCTGCTGAGATTCATAGATGCCAAACAGAAGGAAGTCAAAGTTTGTGCATTTTCAGTCACTGTGATCCAAACCGTAATTTATATCAAGAAATCCTGAAACTGTGCATCATACTGACAACACGACTAAACTTTTTGATGATTTTGTTTGTGAACATTGAAAAAGGAATTTTTTATTCTGATGGGAATGAGATGTTCATTGACACAAATACTTACTTTTGTAAGATGAAATAAGAATTTTGAGAAAGGTACAGGCTTTTGCAAGAAATCCAATGTGTTGTGCTGTTTTTACATTGCTTTGCTGATGCATTTACTGGTTTGCAAATATTAAGAATGATTTGAGAAACGTTTCAAAGCAACAGCTATTCATCTCAGCAGCACGGATGTATTTATTTGATTGCATATTTGATTTATATTGATTGCAAGAGACCAGACAGGATTCACACATTTACTGTACTGTACAAGAGTTTGTTCATTTCTTGGTTGTTCATACATTTTAAAAATGTATAATTCTGTATTTTGCTCTGTCTGTATTCACTCTTTAATTAAATGTTCACAAGTTTCACCTTTGACCTGTTTTAGAGAACTAGTTGATTTTTGGTTGATCTGATGCCGTTCACTCGCCTTCATTAGTGACATTCAAGATTCATCTGCACAATTCATCAATTCAGGAAACATATAATATATAACTATATAATAATAGAAATTTTAGATGACAGATGACAACTGGTTTAAACATTCTGCATTTAGTGACTTATGCATTGAACTGATGCTGAGATATTTTAGGGGTTAAAACTCTTCAGGTGAGAACCAGTATAATATATTTTGATCAACATGAACATAAACAACTGATAGTGTAGGAAACAGTGGACAATTACACACAATCGATTAAATGAATGTACAAAAGCATTTGCAATTTGATCAGAGTAATGAGAAATGTTCTTATGATGAGCACAAGTGACTAAATGATGGTGGTTAAACTAATAGTTTTTGAGAATTTCATTTCTGATCTGAGAAACGCTCACATCTCACATTACCCTGAAGACAACCGGTACAGATCAAAAATGAAATTTGTTTAACCTCCACGTCATTTAGTCATGAAAGCAATTAATAAAAGCTGGAAGACTTTCAATAGAGAGAGAGGGGTGTGCCTTTCCAAATCATGTCTAATCAATATCCTGTTTTTTTCACAGGTGGAATGAAATTGTGGGTGCAATGAAGTAACAATTAAAAGAAATTGGAGGCACCTGAGCTCATATTCAAGTGTAGTTGCAAAGGATCTGAACATATGAACATATTAGATTTTTTTTAATTGAAAGAAAAATCGACAGGCATTTCTAGAATTCTGTTTTCACTTTATTATGGGTTATTAAATGTAGATTAATGAGAAAAATAATTGTAGTAATGATTTTAGTATCAGGCTGCAATAAAACAACATTGTAGGGGGTCTGAATATTTTCTGAATGCACTTTATATAGTGATGGAGTCTCTAAACAAGATAATCTGCCAAATGCTTTAAACGTAAACGCATAAATCTAAGTAATTTTGCATTCTGTACAATCATATATTTTTAACCTTATTAGGAAATAAGTGAACAGCAAACAGAGCTGCGTAACGTTTAAATACATCTGGAACTTCCTATTTCCATTACAGAAAACCAACTTCAGCAACAGCTGCCACTGTTCCTTCCTGTTGTCATTCTGCATATTTCTTTTTTTCTATTCGAAAGCCACATTATTGTTGTGACATCAATTTTTTAGCGAATCATGTACCTAACTACTCCGAAAGCATACGTGCATTTTTGCCCACGCACCCTTGAGGGAGCGGAGTTTCACAATGTGTATAGTAAAGTGTGAAACTGTTTCATGTGCCAAATGTCAGGGCGCCGTCTGTTTCATAATGACAATACCTTTCATTTTTGCTGATATAAATGTAACTAGATTAATTATAGATAAATTAATTTTTTTTTTACATTTGGGTTAAATAGCATTTGGGTTTGAAACAAGAAATGAAGTAAAGTATAGAATTTATTTAGCAGACAGTTTTTACATTTTGCAATGTATTTCATAAGTAATAAGTGAAATATGACGAGAATGAAAATAACATTTCTTTCTGAGGCATTGAATGTGGGAATTGAAATTTATTTAAGATATGTATTCCTGCCACACCTTTTCCATTTTTTTTACTACCCATTATAAGCAAATGGAAAAAAAATGACAAAACAATATATATATATATATATATATATATATATATATATATATATATATATATATATATATATATATATATATATATATATATATACACACACTGGAGATCAAAATTAGAGAACAATTTATAAACAATTAAACAATTCTGAAATAATGTCATCTTTACTGCTCAACAGTTGAAGGAGTTTTTGTCCTGTCTATACCATTAGAGAACAACAATGATTGTAGCATGGAAAAAGATTACAACAACATTTTCTGAAGGTTACAACAGTCAGCAATTAGTAGGAAGTGTACAGGCCTCTGCTCTGAATGACTTCAGCACATCTGCGGCCACAGGACAGCACGAGTCTCTCACACTGCTCTGGTGTGATTTTGGTCCACTCTTCTTCCAGTCTTCTCCACAGTTCGGTGGCTGTAGTGGGTTTCTTGGCCATAACTTTGTCACCAAGGATTTTCCAGAGGTTCTCTATTGGGTTGAGATCAGGACTCTGGGCAGGCCATGTCATTATTTCAATGTTTTCAGTTTCAAGGAACTGCTTTACCCGTTTTGCTGTGTGACATGGAGCGTTGTCCTGCATGAACACTGCGGGCTGATTGGGTGATAAACGCATGGAAGGAACCATATGTTGTTGAAGATGGTTCTGATAAACATTTGCATTCACTCTGCCATGTAGCTGTATAAGAGGCCCAACTCCTGCTGCAGAAAACATGCCCCAAACCATGACACTTCCTCCTCCACTTTTCCCTGACTTCTTTACACACTTTGGGTTTAGTCTTTCTCCAGTTTGTCACCGAAAATAATGTTTCCCATCGGACCCAAATAAATTAAACTCGCTTTCATCACTGAAGTGAACTTTGGACCAGTTCTTCTCTGTCCACACAACATGCTCCTCAGCAAAGCTTAGTCTAGCCTTTTGATTCTTTCTGCTAATGAGAGGTTTGGTCACTGCAGAGTGCAGAGTCAGTGAAACTGGAAGTTAATTTTAATCAGTGTGTTTTCTGCAAAATAATGTTTTTTTTTAAATGCCTTAGTTATTTTGTGGAAAAGGTGTTCTGGTAGCATGGTATAGAGAGGACAAAAACTCCTTCAACTGTTGAGCAGTGAAGATGTCATTATTTCAGAATTGTTCAATTGTTTATAAATTGTTTCCTAGTGTATATATATCCAGTGTGTGTTTATATATATATATATATATATATATATATATATATATATATATATATATATATATATATATATATATATATACAGTATATTTACCTGCCCTTTCCTGCTATATGTAGTTGTTTTTTAAACTGTTACCACAAAGCTGGAGGTACTCAATTGTACAGGATGTCTTTAGATGCGCTATAATAAGATTTTGCATTTAGTTGAACTTGAAAACCCAAAGCCTGTTCCAGCATGGCAATGCCTCTGTGCACAAAGTGAGCTAATTGAAAATGTGGTTTACATACTTTAGAGAGGCAGATCTTGAGTGGCCTGCTATAGAGCTCTGATCTCATCCCTTTCCTACTGAACAGCTTTGGGATGAATTGGAACTCTGACTGCATCCCAGGTGTCCTCACCTACATCAGTACCTGCCTTCCGTAATACACTTGTGGTTGTTAAACACAAATATTCATAAGCACACTCCAAAATCTAGTGGAACATCTTCCCAGAAGAGTGGAGGGAATTATAAGAGCAAATTGGAAGTAAATGTAGATCGCAATGCTCAAAAATCACATACCACACTTTTGACCAGGTGAACCAATACTTTTGGAGATATAGTGTTTATATGTGGTTAAATAGTTATTCATATATATAGTGGTTGAGGCATTGGATTTGGAGCTGAAGGTCTTGATTTCTAATCCCAGCCAATGGGATAAATATTGACAGGCTTTGTCACTGAAAATAAAGTTTCTTATCTAACACAAAATAAAGTGAAAGCACAAATCCAAGTCATATAAGGAACGACTTTTAAAAATGAGTAACATTTTTGGAATGTCCCAGTCAGAGCCAAGCAAAAACCTATGGTATGACTCACAGATCTCTTGACTGAAATTTCTTTGACTTGCCATTGGGGTGTTTTATAGATTTCTGCATCTTATTGCCCAAAGACACCCAGATAGATAGATAGATAGATAGATAGATAGATAGATAGATAGATAGATAGATAGATAGATAGATAGATAGATAGATAGATAGATAGATAGATAGATAGATAGATAGATAGATAGATAGATAGATAGATAGATAGATAGATAGAAAACTTCTGTAGTTTTGTATTGTCTCGTGTGGTTCTCTTGTGTCATCAACATTTGAACAGTTTACATTTTGTAAATAATTTTAAATAAAATTTAAATTTAACCAATTTACTTGGTTAAATAATATCACGTATGCGCAAAACATATCTTATTTCCGGTACGGGGTGCGGAGCCACAGTCACAATGTCATTTCTTTTTTTTATACCCCTGGCATTGATGTTTTTGGTTTTAAGTTTGAAAATAATAAAAAAATGTGCTCAAAGTGCAAGGCAAAGACCAAACAAACTTGCGGTCCTACACTTTATAGGTTCCTGAGGAAACTCAGAGAAAACTCAAATGTTCCGCACTTAAAAAGGATTGAATTCGTGTCATATCCCATTCCTTTTGGCTACCAGTCTCAGTGTACTATTTGACCAGGTCCTTTTAATAGCATATTTGGTACAGTAAAACACCATATATATTTTTACCATATTTTCTAAGCACAGGATGTATTTAGTGTCTTATAAAGTGTCATATGTCACTTGTTAATGTGTAGAAATAAGCACAAAAATATGTCTCTGGATAAAGAAGACATTTAAGACTGGGGAAATTTTCATTACATCTGTATACTCTTTTAAACCTGAACTATAAATGACTTCTTCCGCAATGTGTGTGTGTGTGTGTGTGTGTGCGCAAAGGGTTTGTAATTGCCTGCTAAATATGATCATTCCAAAGTGTGCCAAGACTAAATGTTAAAATAGAAAAAAAAATAACTTCCATCACTGGACAGAAATCATTTGAGCAACTTTATTGTGGGTTTTGGACAGAACCCACTCAGGTATTGAAACTCATTTGAAACTTATTATAGTGTTGTTTAATAAATATAATATTCAACATCCAAGACAAGAATATTCCATTAAGATAACACGCAAAACCACTGGACCAGGTGGCATTGCTGGGAATGTACCCAGAGAACATGCCAACTAGCTGGACACCACCTGCAGTGAGGGGAACACTGAGAGACTTGTCTCGAGTGATTTGCAATTATAAGACTAATTCCAGTGCCAATGATAGCAATTTCAACCCAAAATGAACTCTGTCCATTTCTCAGCTGAGAAAAAGAAACTTCTTCTGCATGAAAATTAGCTAGTGGGGGTGGTGGCTCAGTGGGTAAGACATTAGACTAAAGTTGTAAGTGCAAAATCCCAGCACCACCAAGCTGCCACTGCTTGGCCCCTCAGCAAGGTCCTTAATCCTCAAATGCTCAGTTATGATTAGTTATGATTAGTTAATGAGATAACTGTGAGTAACTCTGGATATTGGTGTCTGCCAAATGCCCTAAAAGTTTATGTAAGATATTTTTCTCATTTGTCATTTGAATGATATGGACATGAAGACCAACTGAATTCTAAATGTCTTACTTGCTGTCAGTTCTCTTTTCTCAGCGACCTACTTATCAGAGGGGATATATGGAGTTTTCATCTTTGTTCTCCTTCTAAACCGCTTTGAACTGCCATTTCAATTTGGAAGACCAGATCATTGACTTCCTGGATAGCAAGTCTTCCTGCCCTGACCTCAGTCACCTGAAATGACAGGTCATGTTTTTTATAGTCTTAAACCTATCCACAACGGATCTATGCTGGTCCATGTGGTCCGATCCAACAGATGAGCTCCTGTAATGCTCCACTGGTCAGGACTGTTTTGGCAGCAAAAGGGGGGCCAATGCAATATTAGACAGGTGGTCATAATGTTATACATAATGTTAGACATTGCTTCTACAGCTTCTATTATCCCCTAAAACCACAAGTTTCCGCGATTTTACTTTTACTGGTGGAGCTGAAAATCTATTCTAATTGATTTGCAGCATCTGAACACATTCTTCAAGCATTGAAAACACTGAAAGAAGGTCAGTCTGTTTCTCAGGTTCTTAGTGGAGAGCCTACTACCCAGCTGCATCATTTACATTTATGACATTTGGAAAACATCCCTTATCTGGAGAAACTTACAATTAACTGATTAATACAACTGTTAAAGGGCCCAGCAGTCTCAGCTTAGTGGTAAAACTCCTGACCTTCTTATCAGGAGTCCCACATCGTAACAGCTGAGCTAGTGACTCCCTAAATCACTATGGTCTGCTAAGTCAGCTGTAAAATCACCCTGCAATAAATAGTGAATAGTAAAAACTGTTTCGATTCTGGCCAGAGCTGGTGAAGGCCTGTCGTTTGAGACATGTGCAGCAAAACACTCTCATGGGACTTGGAGAACAAAAACAACCTTTTTTTCCCCCTCAGGCAGTTAAGAGGCTTACACAACATTCTCAACCCCTCCTTCTATTCTTCTACCTTGGCCCACCCACATCCACCCTGTAAATAGCTAAATCCTGCAACTTGAGCCAATTCTACAAAGTGCCACTTTTGTATTTGCCGTTGATCTAAACTTTGATTGCAGCCTTGAAACACTCACATCCCTGAACACAGAAGTTCAATTGTCTGAACTGATCCGGAGCTGAACCTCCAATTTTTTTTGTGCTATAAAATAAAACTCAAAATTTCAATGAGTGGAAACTGCATTTGTTTTCCAGCATACTCCCCTGCTACCTTTATACACTTTACAAACGCCTGGAAAGATTCAGCATAGAAACATTTGTCAGTATGCCTGAACCATCCTAAGACAACCTGCTTCACTTTAAAGTCACTGATGGACGTATGGTCATCTTTTAAAACGTTTGCACCATTTAAATGTCTTTCTGTTGCTGAGCGGAAAGACATTTGAATGGTATATATATCTGCCTTCATTCACAAAAAACTATCACCACACACTGTTCTATGCAACCACTAACACTGTTGTCTGTCATCTTGATTAGCGGTCTCTGGACTGACATGTGCGCCACCTATCAGTAATAGGACGCATAGCACTTACTACTGCGTGAAGTACCGCCATGCTTTGACTTCAATGCCCCTTGTATATATTTCCCTCATCAGTCTACACACCGTACCCCATAGTAATGATGCAAAAATACAGATTAGGCATAAGTTTGCAAATTTATTTAAAAAATAGTTCAAACTCAATGAAATAATACATTAAAAAGTATTCAGACTCTTTGATATGACACTTGAATTTTAGCGCAGGTGAATTAAGGATGTGCACCTGTGCTATTGACAGAATTAGAAAAAGCAGACTGCAGCAAAAACAGAGCCATGAAGTCAACAGAACTGCCTGCAGAGACATAAACGTGTCACAACACAGACCGGGAAAACAAAACAAAAATTCTTCTCAGCCGAAGATCCAAGAGCTTTACATCAAAAGCACACTTGAGAATCTTTACTGGATTAGAAAGAAAAAAAACAAAAAACATATGGAGGTAATAACGTTGCATGAGGCAGATAGTTTGACAAATTATTATTATTATAAAAAAAAAAGATATATATATATATATATATATATATATATATATATATATATATATATATATATATATATATATATATATATATATATATATATATATATATATATATATATATATATATATATATATGTACACACATAAACTAATACATTACTAACACATTATGAAGCATTGCGTACATCAGCAGTTTAAAGTGAGATTTTGTGAAGTGCAAAGATCTCTAGAAAATAACAGGCAATGAGAATTGCTAAAAATTGGGAAAATAAAAAACATAAATAATAAAAAAAGAGTCATGAAACACAGAGTTGTAAATCAAAAAACACTAAAAAAAATAAAATCAGTGCCTATTTTTTAATTCATATCCATGATGTTTTATCTTCGCCCCTCAGGGTAAAGTACAGAAGCTTTAAAGAAGGAAGTGAATCATATATGATTTGAGACTTTGTTGTTGCACAGATTGACTTGTATTTGGATATTGTGGATTCTGTTCCTGATTTTCTGCGACAGGTTCTTCATACCGGCCTTCTGGAGCTGATCTGGAAGTTTGTGGACTTGTTCCTCTGAAGCCCTGCTGAACCACCGGTGCAGGTGGTGAATACAGGCGTCCTTATCTGGGATGGAGTGTAATACTTGCTCGTTGTCGAAAATGTCTAAGCCATTAACGAACTGTTGTAGCTTTAGGTTGTTGTGCCTCTTGAAGATTTCTAGAAAGCACTGGTAGGTGAGGTTTACCCAACCTAAAAACAGAAATAAAACAAAAAACAGCTTATAATAGAGCTTACATCTAATTACCTTTGCTGATTTATTATTCAAGACAAGAATGAATAATTTATCCTCAGACCTATTTTCGAAACCCTGCTCTCAGCATCTATTCTATCATTTATTATGAAATCGAGACCAAACATTCAGACAAGTTCATAGTGGTTGTAACTGTTCACGAGGGTTTTCATAACTTCAATGCTGAAAATTCCAAAGACAAATAACAGGTTTATATTTATCCCATTCACACAGACTTGTGAATGCCAAGTTACAGTCTTCTTCATGCTCTAATAACGCTCTGTTTCTCATACACAGCGTGCAAAGTCTGCATTCCAGCTACGAATCGAAAGCCAAACCTGGAATCTCTTCACCTCTTCTCCACTTTCTGCAATCCCCAGCTAACATGTTAAGTCATGCTTAAATAATTTGCATGCTCCAACCATTACGCCTTTTAAACTGACACCTCTTAAGATCCAGTTGGTTTTGCTCACATTTTCACTTCTGTCAGCAAACCGGTTGCATGTAGCTTTTGTTCATTTCCTGGCTGACAAGACGTTTCTAATAATACGACTTGTTGAACAGAAATAGGCGCACCCTAGTGATTTCCATTTCAGCACTGCAGCATACCTTGATGTATGATGTTTTTGCAGGTGACACACACGTTGTCCAAACAGTTGCTGCCATGTATCTGGAGCTTCTCTTCTGACTTGCACACTGTGTTTTGGACGCACCGGGTGTTTCCAGGCTCACCTGCTGCGTGGTAGCCGTTCTTGCAAAGCTCACACACTGTGTCTTCGTGTGGAGTTCCTGTTCAGTAATAATAATAATAATAATGCTTAATAAGAATAAGAACACTTTTCTTTTTTTACAAAGCACATCTTTAACATACATACAATAGGAAAGCATTTAATTTGTTCATTTTTCTATAAAATCATTCAGCTCCACTAGATAATATGTATTCGGCATGACCTATGAGATTGGATCAGTATGTACAGTCAGTGCGACATGTTTGCAGTGACGTGTACACACTCGATATAAGGTTTTATTGTCGGGTCACGTGTAACATAGTCATCAGAGATGGAATGAATGAGCATCATTGATTGAAGTCCATAATCTGCATGAGTAACAGGATCCTCAGATCCTCAGAAGTGATACTTCAAAACTGGTACATTTCATGCGTCCGTAAGCAAAAAAAACACATTCTGAATAACTTTTAAACAGAATTACCTTTCTCTTTGACTCCGAAGCCGTGTGGGCACACCGTATGCGGCCGGCAGACGCCCGAATACGAGTAAAAACCTTCTTTGCATGCGCACACACGGTTAGTGAAACTGGTGCACTTCTGCGTCACAACCTGATCTTGTGAACACCAGTCGCAGGGGAGACAGTCGTAGATGTAGTTCCAGTGCTCGGTGTAGAAGCCTTCGTTGCATCGTCGGCACTCGGTAGGCTGCGTTTCAGTGCAATGCTTCCGCATGTAGGAACCTGGAGGGCAGCGATCGCACAAGATTTTTCGACCGGAGGGAAGCTCGCGCTCGTACATGGTCTCGCTCATGCCGTGGATTAATGATGCTGTGATGCTGAATAGCAGCGCAGCTGTTTTGATAAACTGCAGAAACAAGCACACACATGTACAACACTATAAGGATCTTTGTTTGGCAGAATGAATAGACATGTCAATGTAACTATGGCAAATAAAAATATTTTTTCCCCTGCCCACCAAAACTGCAGCACACTCCAGGGTTTCCCCAATGTTTCTCAGGACAGACAGACAGACAGACAGACAGACAGGCAGACAAATAGACAGATAGACAGATAGACAGATAGATAGATAGATAGATAGATAGATAGATAGATAGATAGATAGATAGATAGAACTTTATTGTCACTGCATTATTGTATTGCATTAGAGCATTAAGTTGGACTCATACCCATATCCTTATTTTATTACTAAAGATTTATCGGTCAATAAAATGATCTCTGTTCCTGACACGTCTCGTCAAAGGGTCATTTCAGTACCACACAGGAAACCGAATCAAACCAGAATCTGTGTGCACTTCAGTAAGATCCTGAATCTACAGATCACTGTTCTTCTGTTAGTTCATATTTAGGTCAGTTTTTCTATTTTTCTAGCACCAGCATACCAGGAGAAATTCCTTGCATATGCAACCCATTAAACACTTGTTAATAAATCTTTTTTCCTGAATAAATAAAAATATCAGGTTCCTCAAAAGACCCTGATGACCAACAATCCATACAGCAGTATATACAACAATCCCAAAAGGTGCTAAACTTTACTTTTGTCAGTCATGTTGTACCATAATTGTATAGTTTTAAGAAAAAACCTTGCTGAATACATTGTACATTTTATTTTGTAACATCATACCTGTGCCAAGGTGCCAGTCGGAGCGTTTCTCCCTGTTTAAGACCAATCACCCCTTTCTTTCTTTCTCTCTCTCTCTCTCTCTCTCTCTCTCTCTCTCTCCAGTTTTCTCTCATTCACTATCTCTCTCCTGCCATCACAGGTTCGGTTCTCCGAATTCATGGCGCAAAACGACCGCGTTAAACACGCGCAAAACCCGAGCGAAGCCTCCGCGCTCTTAACGTGCGTTCTGTTCTGTACAGTGCTCGCGGACGCACATGCGCGCACACACACACACACACACACGCACGCACGCACGCACTTACCTCGTGGAATGCCATCTGTGTGTCTGAATGCGCTCCCGCCTCTATTTCTCTCTCTCTCGCTTTCTCTCTTTCTTCGGTACTGGTGTCATGAAGGAGGATCTCGGTCCGCTTTTTAAACGCTCGTGGATGCGTCACTGGTTACTTCCGGGGGGAAAAACCCCAACACATTATTGTAAACACAAACAAGTAAATGAACATACACACACATTTCCGAAATGCCTGAGCGACATTTTAACTTCGGTTCCTCACCATCACCACCATCACCATCACCATCATCATCACCACCACCAATTCACCACCTCCAGATTAATTCAATATGACAAAGCTGACATTTTCTATATTCTATATTTTCTATATTCAGAAACACAAAATATATTTCTTTTATATTCAAAAATAAAAATGTAAAAAAAAGCAACAATAACAAAAAACAGAATTTCTTATATATATATATATATATATATATATATATATATATATATATATATATATATATATATATAATTTATGCCCTAGTGGGAAAAGCCGAAAGATATATATATATATATATATATATATATATATATATATATATATATATATATATATATATATATATATATATATACATTTTTTTTTTTACATTATTTCAGAAAAAGAAAAAAAAATAAATTTACCAACATGTGAAATCAATAACATTCTTTACAATAAAAAGAGCTGAGAGATATTAGGAACATGAAGGTCCTAAAGTTGATGTTTTGAAAAAAAAAAGGAAAAATGGACATATGGGCATTACCATATTATCAGCTATTATATTATTATATTAATAGCTGCTTTTATTATAAAGCTGCTTTGAGACAATGTTCATTGTTAAAAGCGCAATACAAACAACTATTAAATTATTTTATAACAATAAGGATACTTAATAATCCATATTCCTTTCTCCACTCTTTCTTTCTTTCTTTCTTTCTTTCTTTCTTTCTTTCTTTCTTTCTTTCTTTCTTTCTTTCTTTCTTTCTTTCTGTTGACTTTAACATGCACCTAAACCACCAGTATCCAGTGATCCTGTCCTCCTGTCCCTTTTTTCTCTTCGGAGCTGTCTGATTCATTCCAACTCTCTACCTCTGAATACGGTTCTCTTCACTGTATACAGCTGAGGATGGTCCAACATGAATAGCCTAAAGATCCATGAATTTCCTAAGCAACTCAAGAACTTTGAGCATGGATTTGGACTGTAATTAATATAACCAGTTTGCAAGAATAATTTTTTGTTTATTAACCTATCACTGAACTGGGAACCTCAACAATGAATGGAACCGTAATGACCGGAGATTCAACGCCACCCAGTTTAGGATGGATTGCCTCCTGAGCCAGGTTCCTGTCAGGGAGTTTTTTCTTTCCTTAGTCACCACTGTCTCGCTCATCAGGGATACATTTATAAAGGACAAACTTATAGCCATGTAACTTTCAACTTTAACTCTAAAAATTGAATTGAATTCTTTTATTTAGAAATAATTAAAAGTGGTCCAATGTTGTACTGAAAGCTCCAACAATGATCGTTTGAGCATAAAAACTGGACCATGGATGGAGGGCGATGATCTAGTCAGAGTAATACTGAGAAGCTCTTGTTCCTGGCTTTCATTTGAGTAACTTTATCATGAACCATCAAACTAAAATATTAATGAGATCTTAATAGCTACAGCTTCTTTCAGGATGAAACTCCCTCTACATGTACAATGAAAAAAAAATTGTCATGAGTTCAAGATGTTGACTCAGCCTGAAAAGTCCCCAGATATTTGTTCAATCAAGCATCTCTGGTGCAGGCTGGATCAGCAAGTCTGCTCAATAGAGGTCTCACCTCACTGGATTTAGAGGATCTGTAATAATAACCTACCACCAGATACCACAGCATACAGTCAGAGTGTTAAGACACATGAATATTTCAACCATGTTTGGTTCTGCCCTGAACTGTTCCCACCCTGTGTGTGGTGCACAATTCTGTAGGGTCTTTATAAGGGGGTAGTTTAAAACTTTCCCTTCACTTGAAGTAGGAGACCCAAAATTGTATATATAAATTTATATATATACACACTGAATTTGACCCTAAATGTGATATATAGAACTAGAGATCACTGGAAATGCAAATCATGTCTTGGAATCATGTTGCCTTTACAGAAAAAACCCTCTGTCATGCATTAAATGATGAGCAGATGCAAGTGCAGATATATCTTTCAGTTCAACCGCAAAACAGAACTCCTAAAACACACACACAAAAACCCAATTATCAAGTGACAACAGAAAATGGACCTTTATTTTTACCTGAGCTTAATGCTAAAGACAATGAGAGACATCACGAACATCATTGATAATCTTGAGATAAAGTGTACTGTGAAACTGTGAAGGTGGTATTTATATTATTAAGAAGTGTGACTCATTTGTGACACTGAATTTAATACTGCTATATACACAATACCAATCAAGCCTTTCATCGAAGATTAATCTTACCTTTGTGGAATACAAATTTCGGTCTCGGTATGTCGATAGTTTATCTCGAACCGGTTTTGGGTGGTGCTATAGGCTCTCTATGATCTTCCTCTTAATGAAGCGTACTCTTGATGAGGTGTGGTCTTTATATTTCCAAGATAGAGATATATTTCCAAGATACGATCTATAAAAGGGACTGCAAATACTGCGTCTGCTAGCTTACAGGGAACTGTAGAAAAATCATGCAAGAACAGTCTGGTGACTTGCCAAATCCTAGCCTGATAGCTATCTCTAGCCTATCCTTCCAAGACACATGAGAGAGAAAAAAGACATCAGGAGAAAGGCACTATGCGTTTGACATACATGAGTTTATGCACGTATACGGACGGTGTACTGCTTGGCAGAGAAGAAAGCTTATTAGCTTGATTCACATCTCATCTCATTTGAACTTGTTATCTTATCAAGAAACATCCTTTTGTCCGGTTTCCATTCTATGTTGACTTGTCACCTATAATTAACACTTATTGTAGCCATTTATTCATTGATTGATTCATTCATTTGCTTTCTTGTTAAGTTGCTAAGAAAACAGAATTTGGCCAAAAAATTTAATCTTATCATGAAGATCAGAAATCCTTATACTCTATAGGTGGAATGAGTTCTCCCTTGAATCACCTTGCAACACAACTTGTATACCTTTTACACAAGCAGGAGAAATGGTTGGGCTCTTGCACACACAAACCTGGAGCATACACCAATAAGAGTAAGGGTGATCGACACGTTCGCTCATGTTAAAGAACCGCAAACACGAGGAACCCTCTAGGCAGCAGCAATGACTCCTTTAATCCAGAACACTCCAAGTAACAGAGGACCAGTTAAAGGCGTTACCTTACAATAGATTTGATTGGAGTGCAAAATGTATGATTAATATAATTACCTGTGATTCTGGATGAATAGTTAAGGCTCTGGGCTATTAAGGTTGGCCATTGCTATGCTAAATGTGCTTTGACATTTGGATCCTCCAAAGCTGGGATATGCAAAAAAGAAGAAATAGCAAATATATAAGATATTAAATTCATTTAATTTAAATAGCTGATTTGTCCCATACTACAGGTTCAAATGCTTGGAAAAAGGTTTTAATAAATAAAAAGCTCACAATCCAGTATCTCACTGACGTAAGTTATAAAAAGACACTTTAAAAGTTGCTCGAGAAGCTCTATTAGTTTCATAAGATCATTTCCAAAATAACAACGTTGTTAAAAGGCCAGGCACACTTCAAACCTCGGTGCAAAATTACAGTCATAGAGACGCCACAGCGATACCATCAAACCACACCGGAGCCAAACGAGTGAAATTTTGAGGGGATTTTTCTTCAAAATGTCAAGAGCAAAATATACAAAGATTTAGGTCTGAAGTTCTTCAAAATAGCCTAGAACTTTCTAAACCCCAAATATAGCAAGCTAAAGGAAAATGTGTGTATATGTCATTTTAAAGACGCCTCCATAGCTTTTGTCAGAATGGTATAATTATGAGACTCGTCTCAGGTTTATTTTAAATCAACATCCGTATTATTTTAAAGCTGCAATGTGACAGTGTCTACTGTTAAAGCACTATATAATAATGTAACTAAATCAAATGACATAAATTATATGGATCAACTTTTTGGGACACCTGACCTTTCCAGCTACACTATATTGCCAAAAATTTGTGGACACCTGGTTATAAGTATGATTTATGCTTTTTTTGAGCATTTGATTCCACATCTAGTCCCAATTTGCTCTTATAATTCCCTTCACTTTTCTGGGAAGATGTTGCACTATATTTTGGATTGTGAAGATTGTGCTCATTCAGACACTAAAGTGTTAGTAAAGTCAGGCACTGATGTAGTTCAGGTGAGGAGGCCTGGGGTGCAGTCAGTGTTCCAATTCATCCCATAGGGTTGAGGTCAGAGGTCTATAGCAGGTGATCGTCCACTCCAACCCATGCAAAGCAGATCTTCATGGGGCTGGATTTGTGCACATGGGTGTATGATCATGCTGGAACAAGTTTGGGTCTCCTAGGTCAAGTGAAGGCGAAATTTCATGCAATTGTGTGTCTTGGCTTTAACAGTTTGGGAAAGAACCGTATATGTCTTAAAAAGTCAGGTGTCACAATCCTTTTGTCCATATAGTGTGTATGTGGTTAATCCTAAAACTGTTACCACAAAGTTGGAGGCATGTAATCTTTCCTTCTTCAGAACATATAGCCAAAACCATCTCCATGAACATATGGTACACATGAGTTAGAGTGGAAGATCTTAAGTGTTCTGCAATAGAGCTCTGACTTCAACCCTAATGACCACCTTTGGGATCAAATGGCCCACTGACTGCTTTAACCTACATCATGACGTCCCTAAAGCCCTTGTGGCTGAATAAATCTCCACAAACACACTCCAAAATCTAGTGGAATATCCTAAAAGAAATGTGGAGGTTAACATAACAGCAAATATTGACTCACTGTTGGATTTGGTTTTCAAAAACATCCCTTTCAATGAGTTGCTTGAGGTTGGTAAAAAAGTCAGAACATTTCTGCTGGGGCATTTTTGAGATTTATAAAAAAATCTCAGGGGATTCGTTTGGCTAAATTTCCTCTAAAATATTTGGAATTCTTCAAAATGTCCCTAAGCTTTTGCTCAGAAAATGGCTCATGTGCTATTTCCTTTGTCCCTTTTGTTCTTTTCCTTATGTGTCACATAATCTGGGTACACACTGTCCTGTTCTGTCCCTGCAGTGTTTTTCTTTTACATACATTTCTCATCATTGGCTCGGTTAAAGGATCTTGACCTGACAAAAATAAAAAACAGTCCCTTCCTTCCTGACAGTTTCCTTTTGCTATGAAATCTTTCATAAACTGTTACCATAAGAACTGTATAGTAAATAGTGAACACATAATGGATATTATTTACTGTGCAATGCCAAGTAACATTTATTTTGCACATTGTTTGCTCTATAATAATAAAGTATATAAATAATGAATATTGAATCATTGCAATTCCTGATATCAAATTTGAGGTGATTTTATCCTATTTAAATGGTTAACAAGGCTATGGTGAGACACATTAATTAATCAGAATCATTCATTGTTCCCATTTCGAACGAACATAAGCAGATCTTTATTTTTATTTTTACTTTATTTATTTATTTATTTATTTATTTATTAGATAAAATGAAGATAAAATGTCCATTTCCCAATAAATCTTTAGTGGAAGCATCAATAAGTTCTTAATATTGTAAAATTGGGTGACAGCAGTTTATTATAAAATGATTAAGTACCAAATGTGTGCCCTCAACACTTCCATAACTGTCTGGCATTCACCCAAACAGCATGAGTCTTGTGTTTTAAGTAGTGTTCTGCTATGACATCATTTGATTTAATGTAACATATTACATAAACACATTCATAAAACTGGTTTGTATGTGTGTGTGTGTGTGTGTGTGCTTAGAATCTAACAGTTTACGAAACAATAATAAAAAAAAAAAACTCGACAACAATACGGTCATGTGCTACCATTTGTAGCTCTTAAGACCAAATCATAAGATCATAGTTTCTGTGACGCCTACACAAAATCTCTACTTATTCTCCGTTTGTCAGTGAAGAGATCAGGATTGGACTGTAAAGTAATTGGTTTAAATTATCGCCACGGAACGTTTGTGAAACACAATACTGAGCAAAGGAGTTTTTGTGCCATGAGATGTTCCGTTAAAACAACAATCACAAGTCAAGAGGCTTTGTCATTTCAACCATGAGACAGCATTTCTTCAGGAACAGGGTTCTAGGTGAAACTATCAAACAATATAAAAGGGTTCGATTCAATTCATTTTATTTGTATAGCGCTTTTAACAATGGACATTACAGAGATAAAGCATAATAAAATAATGTATACGTGTGTACCTTATAATTGTTTATATATATATATATATATATATATATATATATATATATATATATATATATATATATATATATATATATATATATATATATATATATATATATATATATATATATATATATATATATATATATATATATATAAATAAGTTTATCTTTTATCCCTTGTACCAGTGGTGACTCTGGTGAGCAAAACCCCCTTGACATGGCATGTCGAAGAAACCTTGAGAGAAACAAGACTCAATCATCCTCATCTTGGTGGCACCGAATGTTTATTTATTATTACAGTTTATGGATTTTGAGGTGACGTTACATGCACTTTAGACAAAGTTGTAGTATAACCCACCCAATGGCCCACCAACGGAATCTACTGGTGTGGGTGAAGGTATGCTGCTTGTCAGTCTCTCTCACACTGCTGTAAAAGATTACTAAATTGGATTGCAATTGAATCCAATGAATCCAATTTTTAACTCTAATCTGACTCTAATTTGTAATAAAGTTTTAACTGGAATCTTCTTCTTCTTCTTTCGGCTGCTCCCATTAGGGGTCGCCACAGCGGATCATCCGTCTCCATACCACCCTGTCCTCTACATCTGCCTCTTTCACACCAACTACCTGCATGTCTTCCCTCACCACATCCATGAACCTCCTCCTTGGCCTTCCTCTTTTCCTCCTACCTGGTGGCTCCATCTTCAGCATTCTTCTACCAATATAATTCATGTCCCTCCTCTGCACATGTCCAAACCATCTCAATCTCGCCTCCCTCACCTTGTCACCAAAACATCCTACATGTGCTGTCCCTCTAATAAACTCATTTCTAATCTTGTCCATCCTCGTCACTCCCAACGAAAACCTTAACATCTTCAGCTCTGCTACCTCCAGCTCCACCTCCTGTCTTTTACTCAATGCCACTGTCTCTAATCCATACAACATCGCAGGTCTCACCACAGTCCTATAAACTTTCCCTTTCATTCTTGCAGATACCCTACTATCACTCTTCTCCACCCACTCCACCCTGCCTGCACTCTTTTCTTTACTTCTCTAACACACTCTCCATTACTTTGCACTGTGGACCCCAGGTATATATCTCATTAAAGCTGATCACCTTATTTGTTGTATTACTTCCATTACCTCATATTGAACACACTACCGGTAGAGCAGATTAGCCGTGTTTCACCACGTTATCGACCTGGTAGGACTATTGTTCCGACCACTAAGGACAGATTCATAAATAACCTGCCTGATTTATCTCAATTTCTCACCAAACCCATAACTGCTAATAATCTTGATAGAATGACTAACAACATAGACCTTATCCTCACTAGCACATTAGACACTGTTGCCCCCATCCGGTTAAAAAAGGTTAGAGAACAAGCACCTGCACCTTAGTATAATAGTCATACGCATTCTCTCAAGAGAACAGCCCGTAATATAGAGAGAAAATGGAGAAAAACTAAATTGGATTGGTATTGGTATTTAGAATTGCGTACTGGTTCCTCTCAAGGTTTCTTCCTCATAACATCTAAGGGAGTTTTTTCTTGCCACTGTCGCCACGGCTGCTCATCAGGCATAAATGCACACCATTCACCTTGACTGTTGATTTTTGTAAAGCTGCTGTGAGATAATGTCTGTTGTGAAAAGCGCTATAGAAATAAACTTGACTTGACTTCTTAAATTTTAATAGGTTATTCTAAGCATTCATTATGGACCCGGAGACGCTTAGAGCCTTGTGCTTGGCCAACTCGCTCACCGTCCCTTTGTTATAACTTGCTACATTAAGTCAGAGATAGTCAGAAATCAGAAGCTCCCAGATGTAGTTTTGCAGTAACACCAGACTACATAGATATCTACTAGATATAAATAATTTCTGGAAATTTCAGAGAAATGTACATTTATTTGCCATGCAATAATCAATAAACATCTGTCAAATCTAAAACAAATAATAGAAGAAAGTTACACAAAATGATCAGCATAAAACCAAATAGATTAGCAATACAGTTTACAGTGTTAAAGAGTCACTGTACCTGGCAATAGAGACACACGGAGACTGTGTGGGAAGTTCTGACTATCGAATGCTTCCCCGAATGTTTCACCAAATCTCCCTTCCTTTTAGCCAGGTTTGCCTCCACCTGTGGTTGGTTCAGATATTCAGGCTGCAAAATCATATTTTGCACCAAGTCCATTCTGTCAACCAAGGTTGTCAACCTACCTTGCTCATAGAAAGTGACCTACCGCCACGGGAAGACATCACTGTCCATTGGAGCTCTAAAAGATGTTTATTTGTTCCACTGAAAAATCTCTCTGTCACCTCCGGGCAGAAGGTGTGGTTTGCAGCGCAGGTCAGACCTCCATACGGGAATTAGTTAATTTTACTGATGACACACCACTGTGTATATAAACCTGAACAGCATCAGAATGTCTATGCAATGACTGTACAGAATCAACTGGTTGTAAAGTGTTAAATAATATAGCTAGATGTTTCATGACAACAGGTACGAGTTGTAAATAAGATCTGAGTGCCCTTCAAAGTCATATACCAACGGTAACAATAGATCGTATGATGGTCCAATTTAAATATACCTGATCTGGGTGAATTAAAGGGAAAGTAGCGAAAAACCCAAAACAGCCAGAACACTCATTGCCAGTATACCTTGGAATCTGGAAGGTCGCTCATACCAGGTAACATGGAAGGGATAAACATCTGCCCTGTGCAGACTCACTACTGGTGTCCCACAAGGCTCGGTACTTGGTCCCCTCCTTTTCTCTTTTTATACCCACTCCATTGGTGAAGTCATATCCTCACATGGGTTTTCTTACCACTGCTATGCAGATGACACTCAACTCATCTTTTCTTTCCCTCCATCAGATACCACAGCTTCCGCTTGGATCACGGCATGCTTGACAGACATATCTTCATGGATGAGTGCTCATCAACCAAAACTCAACCAGAGCAAAACAGAACAGCTGATCAGTCAGCCACTGCTCATAACCTTGGGGTAACTATGGACAATCAACTGTCCTGCTTCTCACATGTCACTAATGTGGCTCGTTCCTGTTGATTTCTTCTTTACAACATCCGTCAATTCACACTATCACTTATACTTAAAAGACTTTTTAAAATTTCGATTCCACTTCACTCCATTAAATTAATCAATATAATTAATATGTTATATCAATAGCAAGGGGTTCTAGTTCCATTCAATTAAATCCGTCCATGTGGAAACAAACCAAAAGTTAAGTTTGGTGTTCTGATGATTTATGTCATTTAAAACACAGTTGACAAGAAAAAAACATTGACAAGAATATTTTGTATTTATGCTCTAGGTTGAGTTTGGTTTTGCTTATAATAAACATACATTTGCATAAAGCAGCAAAATTTGTCCATGTACATATTCACTGGGTATTAAAAACAGGCACATTAAAAAAGAAAATTATTTGTCATCATTTCCTAGACGACTATCTTGCTCTCACACACTTAGACACTAGACTAATAATATTTACACCAGACCTTTAACCATTGCACCCACGCTTGTTCCTTGTCCTATTGCATTATACTGTAAAGCTACTGGACCAGAAACCTAAAACAACAGCGAAAAAACCCCCAAAAAAACCACATGAGACACGTCATCATATTATAACAGCCTTAGTAATAATGTGATTAATCTTTTTTTTTTGCCAATTGATATATGGACGTGCTATTTCTCAGCTATCTTTCCAGTTTATGTCCTCGAGTCTACTGTTTCAATAGTATTATTGCACAATTTAAAAGTCTTTCTGTTGCTGAGCGGAAAGACATTTGAATGGTATATATATCTGCCTTCATTCACAAAAACTATCACCACACACTGTTCTATGCAACCACTAACACTGTTGTCTGTCATCTTGATTAGCGGTCTCTGGACTGACATGTGCGCCACCTATCAGTAATAGGACGCATAGCACTTACTACTGCGTGAAGTACCGCCATGCTTTGACTTCAATGCCCCTTGTATATATTTCCTCATCAGTCTACACACGTGACCCCATAGTAATGATGCAAAAATACAGATTAGGCATAAGTTTGCAAATTTATTTAAAAATAGTTCAAAATCAATGAAATAATACATTAAAAAGTATTCAGACTCTTTGATATGACACTTGAATTTTAGCGCAGGTGAATTAAGGATGTGCACCTGTGCTATTGACAGAATTAGAAAAAGCAGACTGCAGCAAAAACAGAGCCATGAAGTCAACAGAACTGCCTGCAGAGACATAAACGTGTCACAACACAGACCGGAAAACAAAACAAAATTCTTCTCAGTCAAGATCCAAGAGCTTTACATCAAAAGCACACTTGAGAATCTTTACTGGATTAGAAAGAAAAAACAAAAACATATGGAGGTAATAACGTTGCATGAGGCAGATAGTTTGACAAATTATTATTATTATAAAAAAAAGATATATATATATATATATATATATATATATATATATATATATATATATACGGTTATATATATATATATATATATATATATATATATATATATATATATATATATATATATATATATATATGTACACACAAACTAATACATTACTAACACATTATGAAGCATTGCGTACATCAGCAGTTTAAAGTGAGATTTTGTGAAGTGCAAAGATCTCTAGAAAATAACAGGCAATGAGAATTGCTAAAATTGGGAAAATAAAAACATAAATAATAAAAAAGAGTCATGAAACACAGAGTTGTAAATCAAAAACACTAAAAAAAATAAAATCAGTGCCTATTTTTAATTCATATCCATGATGTTTTATCTTCGCCTCAGGGTAAAGTACAGAAGCTTTAAAGAAGGAAGTGAATCATATATGATTTGAGACTTTGTTGTTGCACAGATTGACTTGTATTTGGATATTGTATAATTTTTTTTTTGTTTCCAAAATGTTCACTACATATTGTCCTATAGTAGAAGTGGAGGCAGATGGACAAAAATTCGTGGACACCTGACTATCAAATTTGTATGTGCTTTCTGAACATGCCGTTCCACGTTTAAAATGTGCAGTTATAATAAAATTCAGTTTTCTGCAAAAATATTTCACTACATTTGTGAGATTTGTGGACATTCATTCAGCCACAAGGGTGTTAGTAAAGTCAGGTATTGATGACAATCAGGTGAGGAGGCGTCAGTCAGTGTTCACATTCATCCAAAAGGTGTTTAATAGGGTTAAGGTCAGTGTTCGATAGCAGGAGACCTTCCACTCCAATGCATAAAGTATATCTTCATGAAGCTGTGCACAGGGGCATTGTTATGCTGGAACACATTTGGGTCTCTTAGTTCAAGTCAAGGGAAAATTTCATACAGATGTCTGAATTTCAACCTTTGTCCATATAATCGATTTATTAGAAAAGCTGTGGTGGACAAACGTGAGGCAATATTCAAAGTGACAAGAAACAAGTGTGAGTGATTTGGCCATATTCAGACATGGTAGTGTAGGGGCTTCTTGGAAGCAAAATCTGTCTATAATCCTTTCATACATACCATTAAATACCAAAGAACTTCATTTTGTTTGCTTTTTAAACAGTATATGTGCTGGCGTTGTTAAGTCAAAGTGGATCTTTTGAATATTTAAAAGAAATCAAATTAAACATTCCAGAGAAGGAAAAAGACAAAGAACATTTTCCAAGAATAACTAGTGGCTCATATCATACTTGAAATACTTGAGGCAAAAACGACAAAATAAGAGTGACGGTACTAAAGGGAGCACAAGTTATCTTTTATCTAGTTATGTCGTCATTGTTGAAAAGGCATAAAAGCAGGGTGAAGTATCTGAATGCTCCTTTTGATTTGCACACTGTGTTTTGGGCGCACCGGGTGTTTCCAGGCTCACCTGCTGCGTGGTAGCCGTTCTTGCAAAGCTCACACACTGTGTCTTCGTGTGGAGTTCCTGTTCAGTAATAATAAGAATAAGAATAATGCTTAATAAAAATAAAGAACACTTTTCTTTTTACAAGGCACATCTTTAACATACATACAATAGTAAAGCATTTTATTTGTTCATTTTTCTATAAAATCATTCAGCTCCACTAGATAATATGTATTCAGCATGACCTATGAGATTGGATCAGTATGTACAGTCAGTGCGACATGTTCGCAGTGACGTGTACACACTCGATATAAGGTTTTATTATCAGGTCACGTGTAACATAGGCATCAGAGATGGAATGAATGAGCATCATTGATTGAAGTCCATAATCTGCATGAGTAACAGGATCCTCAGATCCTCAGAAGTGATTCTTTAAAACTGGTACATTTCATGCGTCCTTAAGCAAAAAAAACACATTCTGAATAACTTTTTAACAGAATTACCTTTCTCTTTGACTCGAGCCGTGTGGGCACACGTTGCGGCCGCAGACGCCGAATCGAGGTAAAACCTTCTTTGCATGCGCACACGGTTAGTGAAACTGGTGCACTTCTGCGTCACAACCTGATCTTGTGAACACCAGTCGCAGGGGAGACAGTCGTAGATGTAGTTCCAGTGCTCGGTGTAGAAGCCTTCGTTGCATCGTCGGCACTCGGTAGGCTGCGTTTCAGTGCAATGCTTCTGCATGTGGGAACCTGGAGGGCAGCGATCGCACAAGATTTTTCGACCGGAGGAAGCTCGCGCCTCGTACATGGTCTCGCTCATGCCGTGGATTAATGATGCTGTGATGCTGAATAGCAGCGCAGCTGTTTTGATAAACTGCAGAAACAAGCACACACATGTACAACACTATAAGGATCTTTGTTTGGCAGAATGAATAGACAAGTCAATGTAACTATGGCAACCAAAACTATTTTTTTTCCTGCCCACCAAAACTGCAGCACGCTCCAGGGTTTCCCCAATGTTTCTCAGGACAGACAGACAGACAGACAGACAGACAGGCAGACAAATAGACAGATAGACAGATAGATAGATAGATAGATAGATAGATAGATAGATAGATAGATAGATAGATAGATAGAACTTTATTGTCACTGCATTATTGTATTGCATTAGAGCATTAAGTTGGACTCATACCCATATCCTTATTTTATTACTAAAGATTTATTGGTCAATAAAATTATCTCTGTTCCTGACACGTCTCGTCAAAGGGTCTTTTCAGTACCACACAGGAAACCGAATCGAACCAGAATCTGTGTGCAGTTCAGTAAGATCCTGAATCTACAGATCACTGTTCTTCTGGTATTTTATTTAATATTTTAGGTCATTTTTATTATTTTTCTAGCACCAGCATACCAGGAGAAATTCCTTGCATATACAACCCATTAAACACTTGTTAATAAATCTTTTTTCCTGAATAAATAAAAATATCAGGTTCCTCAAAAGACCCTGATGACCAACAATCCATACAGCAGTATATACAACAATCCCAAAAGGTGCTAAACTTTACTTTTGTCAGTCATGTTGTACCATAATTGCACGTGCTGTATAGTTTTAAGAAAAAACCTTGCTGAATACATTGTACATTTTATTTTGTAACATCATACCTGTGCCAAGGTGCCAGTCGGAGCGTTTCTCCCTGTTTAAGACCAATCACCCCTTTCTTTTCTTTCTCTCTCTCTCTCTCTCTCTCTCTCTCTCTCTCTCTCTCCAGTTTTCTCTTATTCACTATCTCTCTCCTGCCATCACAGGTTCGGTTCTCCGAATTCATGGCGCAAAACGACCGCATTAAACACGCGCAAAACCCGAGCGAAGCCTCCGCGCTCTTAACGTGCGTTCTGTTCTGTACAGTGCTCGCGGACGCACATGCGCGCAAACACACACACACACACACACGCACGCACGCACGCACTTACCTCGTGGAATGCCATCTGTGTGTCTGAATGCGCTCCTCTATTTCTCGCTTTCTCTCTTTCTTCGGTACTGGTGTCATGAAGGAGGATCTCGGTCCGCTTTTTAAACGCTCGTGGATGCGTCACTGGTTACTTCCGGGGGGAAAAACCCCAACACATTGTTGTAAACACAAACAAGTAAATGAACATACACATTTCCGAAATGCCTGAGCGACATTTTAACTTCGGTTCCTCACCATCACCACCATCACCATCATCATCATCATCACCACCACCAATTCACCACCTCCAGATTAATTCAATATGACAAAGCTGATATGTTCATGATTTTCTATATTCTAAATTGTCTATATTCAGAAACAGAAAATATATTTATTCTATATTCAAAAATACAAATGTAAAAAAAGCAACAATAACAAAAACAGAATTTCTTATATATATATATATATATATATATATATATATATATATATATATATATATATATATATATATAATTTATGCCCTAGTGGGAAAAGCCGAAAGATATATATATATATATATATATATATATATATATATATATATATATATATATATATATATATATATATATATATATATACATTTTTTTTTTACATTATTTCAGAAAAGAAAAAATAAAATTTACCAACATGTGAAATCAATAACATTCTTTACAATAAAAGAGCTGAGAGATATTAGGAACATGAAGGTCCTAAAGTTGATGTTTTGAAAAAAAAAGGAAAAATGGACATATGGGCATTACCATATTATCAGCTATTATATTATTATAAACAAATGATGCGTAAGATAATAGCACCACATATGTCAGGTATTAGCATACAAAGGAAAGGTGTGATAGAGATGCACACAG
>NC_060893.1:21564755-21702999 GCF_014805685.1 Silurus meridionalis | reverse complement strand
TGTGATGTGGTACAGTGTGACGTTAGTTTAACGTAAAAAAAAAAAACAACAACAACCAAATCTAAAGGTTTGTTTATATCACAGTCAATTGCTATTAATGACTTTTTTCTAACTGATGAACGAATGTCCTCATCCTATTTATTCAAACAGCAAACAAAAGATTTGCACATGGTAATGTGAACGGGAAACAAGACCTACACTGGAAAATTTTGTAACTGACTTTTCCAGCAATCTGACATTGAAGACTGCTTTTCATTACTCCATTATACACTGCAGTTAAGGAGATTCTAGTAATTCCCCACATCCAACCAGTAAAAACCACGGAAAACTCCCCATCGACTTTCAACTTTCAACTTTCAGTTTCTTCCCTGTTTATGTCAAATCGGTTTTCTCAAGGAACAGAAAGACTAAAGTCCCTCTTTTCAACATTCAAACCAGTTTATATCAGTACTGAAATTAGATCAGCTGATATACAGTAAAGACAATGTGCTTCTGCTAGATGGGAATCATCGAAAATGATCGCTTATACTAATGATTGTTGGCCAGATAGTGTAGGAATACAGTGGACTGCAATGGACAGATTTGCCCCCAAGTGTCCATCAGTGAACAGATGAGGATGTTTTCTCTTTTAAATCTGGTTCCACCTAAGATTTTTTCCTCATACCCTCATACCGTGTCAGGGAGTTTTCTTCCTCACCACCATCCCCACTAGCTCACTCCATATGGATTAACTTATAGTGACAAATGAGGGAATCTTTTCTGTTTTACTGTTTGTAGGTTCCTGGTTTTGTGGGAAGCTTCTTTTATTTCCTGCTGTACCACATGTAAACAGTTGAATGTGTATTTGTTACCATGATACACTGTATGGAGAAAAGTTGCTGGACCCTTAAACATTAGCTCAGTGGTAGCTCAGTGGGTTAAGGCTCTATGTTATTGATCGGTAGGTCAGGGTTTAAGTCGTTGTACTGCCAGGCTGCCACCTTTGGGGCCCCTGATCAAGACCCTTAATCCTCTGTGCTCCAGGGGTGCTGTATCATGGCTAAACCTAATGTCGCTGGGATATGCAAAGACAGAATTCATCTGTGTGATGTAAAGTACATGTGACAAGTATAAAGCATCTTTCTTTTCTTTTCTTTTCTTTTCTTACTACTTCGTTATTCACTGACTTACTTAATTTCTTACTTACTTACTAAGATTTATATGTATTTTCTAAAAGTCTCATTTGCATCTACAGAACTACAATACTACAACCGCTACTCTTCTGGGAAGGTGTTCAGTAACAGGAGATCTTCCACTGCAACTCATGTAAAGTATATCCTAATGGAGCTGCTTTGTGCTTAGGCGCTTGCTGTCATGCTGGAACAGGTCTGGGTCACCTAGTAAAAGGAAAATATCATGCTACAGCATCCAAAAACATTTTATACAATTGTGTCCCTCTAAGTTGGTGACGAAATACATATGGATTGGAAAAGTTTAATATGTTTGCCAATAAAGTGTAAAAATGTCTACCTTTGCCTCCATTGTGTGACAGCTTTCTGGTTTCCTTGCATCTCAATATGTGGCTTTATTATAGTAAATTAATCATGCAGAACATTACAAATGTTTTAGGAGAAGACAGTGGCGGGCTGTGCATTTGGTACCTGGGCCTTCAGTGGGGACTTAAACGACTTAATCCACTTTTTAATACCTCCAGTATCACGTCGTGATTATATAAACCATCAATACTATACAAAAACGCAATATAACCACGCGTGGCATTACAGAGAGAGAGAGCCATTTCACATATGGAGGGTGAATACCATTTTACTAAAGCAAGAAACCCAGTTAAGACTCCAAACCTCTACACTACAACAACTACTGTGCATCTACATCATCTGGAGCAGTTCAGAATCAATATTTGTCTAATAACATGACAAAACATAAAAATTTAAATAAAATACAACCTACTCACCAGAGATGCAGACTCATAATGTGCACCGCTCCTCAGAGGCTGTAATCCAGTAGTACCGCTTGTATTCACTGGTCTGGAAGTGAAGAACAAACCCTTTCCCAGGCTGAGACAAGCTAGCTAGCTTCAGGGTTGGCCGACCTCCTCACCATGTCTAGCTTTTTTTCAAAATGTATTTTTTAAGCATGTCCGAGACCAAATCAATTTCTCTTCCTCCGTAGGCATAAAAAGGTCTAACTCAGATGTTTTAATGTGTGCAGAGCTACACATGTGTTTTGCCAGTCGAACTTGGCTGTACCAGTTTCCCTCTGGCCAACCAATCAGAGGACGGGAAAATGCTGACGCTATTCTGGGCCAGCTAGCTGCCCTGTAAGGCGAATATGAAATCTGATTGGTTAAAGAAACAGACCCATTTGCTAATATTCTCTATGGTCAAAGAACCAGCAGTATTAAGTTTGAAGGCCATGGGCAGATTACATTGACATGGCAACTCATAGAGGCTGAAATCTAATTGGACAAAAAATCGAACACGTACTGGATCCAGTGCAGCCAAGAGAAACGCTACGAAATGAAGAGAATAAACTGTTGGGAATAAATTCCTATAATTTCTAACAAATATTAAAATTTAGGTTGTAAATGTAGGTCAGTGCTTCTGATAGTGTTTAGGACAGCAGAGAAGGCTTTGCTGGCCCTAACCACCAACCACTGGGAGAAGACCACCAGCCTTTGATAAGATAACGATAAAAGCATATACGTTGTACACAATAGCTATGACATCACTGGACCTACTACATTTTACGAATCTGGGGTCATTTTCACCCCCCTAAGTGGAATGTTCTCATGTAGAATTTGGACATTGGACTTCTTTAAACGTTTAAAGGCTCTGGCATGGAGGAGTTTGTGTTGGATCTATGATGATCTCAGATGCTGAGCTACTTTATGAGTTGCTCAGTAGCTTCTGGCTCCACAACGTCAACTGACTGTAAAAGACTGTAGAAAGAACATTACTCATCATTTCACACTCTGGTTCTCATGGTAGTTTTCACTCTCCGGTGTTTTGTATTGTTGTTTTTTTTAAGATTTATTAATCACACTCTTGGCATCACCCAGATGAGGATAGGTTCCTCTCTTGAGTCTGGTTTCTATTAAGGTTTCTTCCTCATACGATCCAGGACATTTTTTCTTTGCCACAGTCGCCCCCAGGCTGCTCATTAGGGATAAATACTCACCATTCACTTATATTAAATTTAGTTTTATAATTCTTATGTTCTATAAAGCTGCTTTGAGACAATGTCCATTATAAAATTTACAAATAAACTTGAAATTAAACTTTTGCACCAGTTCCTGATCAACAACTGCTGCCCAACTGCTGCTTTGTTTTAATGCCGGACTTCATTGGAAAACATAGAAAATGCATTGATTCACCAAGTCAAAGATGAAAGCTTGGATGAATGTGTATCTGTTTGGTTTAAATACTAGCTGTCAGAGTAAGTTTGTTAAGATTGAGTGTGTGTGTGTGTGTGTGTGTGTGTGTAGGCATGCTTGTCTGGGTAACTGTGTGTTTTGGTGGAAATGTTTAGTTTTGTGTGTGTGTGTGTGTGTGTGTGTGTGTGTGTGTGTGTGTGTGTGTGTGTGTGTGTATGTTTTAATAATAATAACTGTGTCTTCAACTATATGTGTGACTGTGGATATGTGTAGTTTTCTGGGTGTGTGTGTGTGTGGGGGGGGTGGAATCAGTGCATGTTTGTGTAACTGTAATTATATGTTATTTTTGTCTTTGTGATTAAGAGTGTGTCTAATAATGTATGTTTATGCTTGTGTACGTGTGTGTGTGCACACACACACACACACACACACACACACACACACACAGCGAGAGAGAGAGAGAGAGAGAGAGAGAGAGAGAGAGAAGGAGAGAAGGAGAGAAAATGAGCGAGAGAGAGACCCTGTGTGTGTGTGTGTAATTATGTTTGTCTGTGTGTGTGTGTGTGTGTGTGTGTGTGTGTGTGTGTCTGTCCTCCTCCAGCTATGTGTTTAAGACCTCTGGCACATGAATCAGTGAGGAACCCGATTAAACGAGGCGAGTGAAGGAGTTTAGTGGATCAGTAAAAAAAAAAAAACTCTGCGCTGGGAGATTCCTGCTGTTTCTGGACTGATCCAGCAGTAAACATGCTGCATTCTGCTTTACGTCAATATTTATTGCTAAACTTGCCTCGAAAGAATGTTGAATGACTTAGTAAAATGCAATCTGCGTTTTTGGGAAAAAACAAACTTCGCTTTATTTAAAGTTTTAGCACGCTATCGCCATGGCAACGGATGTTTTGCCACAGGATATTTTTTCAGCTTGTATATATTTGCAATGACAGAGCATTTTGTTGTTCTTGTTGTTAAGATTGGATAAAAAAAGAAAAAGAAAATGGGCCAAGCCTAAACCTAAAATGGCAAATCGTTTTATGAACAAATGCACCACTGAGACTTAATTGGAGTGGAATGTTAAGGGAAACGCTAGAGAGAGGGTTTGCATTTTTTTTTACTTTTGCATTTTCAGGATCCTTGAGTTTAGAAATGAAATCATTATGTAAAATGTTTAAGTGTAAAATTGTCTGGGTTTGCAGAAAAAAAAAAATTCTCACTGAATGATGCCAACATGGAGTCTTCGTTCTGAAGACCATTAAATGAAGGGCAAACTAATAATACAGTATTAAGCTTGATTATTTCATTAAAATAGAACCTGTAAGGCGATATATTGCTTCTCAAAGTTGATGTGTTGGAAGCAGGAAAAATGGGCAAGAGTAAAAACTTAAATGAGTTTGACAAGAGCCAAATTTTGATTTGTTTAAACTGCTGAGTCAGAGTGTCTCCAGAATAGCAGGCTTTAGATAAAAAGCACATTTTTAGATGCTATTAGGAGATATTCTCAATATAATTCAAAACATTGTTATATGTATGGCACTTTTTACAGTTGACATTGTCTCAAAGCAGCTTTACAAAGATAAAGCACAAAGTTATAAGGTTGTTTAACAGAATGTGTACGTTTATTGCCTATAAGTTTGTTCCTTATATTTGTACAAGCCAGTGGTGACTGTGGCATGGAAAATATCTCTCAGATGGTATGAGAAAGAAACCTTCAGAAACTCGAAAGGGAACTGAACTATAAACAATGAAAGAAGGTGGACTGGTGTGATGCATCAAGGTCCCTTTGACCTTTGTCTACAACCACAAGCATCAGAACTCGACATATGGAAGAAGTCTGATGCATAATGGTTTCTTTGGCATCATGGAGACAACCACAAGCACAAGGACTGGACCGATGGAAGAAGGTGGACTGGTCTGATTCATCAAGGATTTTTTGACCTCATGTAGACAACCACAAGCACAAGAACTCGACTGATGGAAGAAGTCTGATGCATAATGGTTTCTTTGACATCATGTAGATAACCACAAGCATCAGAACTGGACCAATGGAAGAAGGTGAACTGGTGTGATGCATCAAGGTTTCTTTAACGTCATGTCAAAGAAACTTACCTGGGGAAGAGATGCATTATGAGAAAACGTCAAGCCGTGCAATGTTTCAGGCACTGTTTTCATCGATGTGAGTTTGACACTACCTGAACACTGAGATGATGTAACACCCAGATCTACCTGAAAACGGTCATTAATCTCCTGACAGAATTTCCCGTTGAGGACAAATAGTGTTTTCCCCCACAGTGAAAACATTTTCACCATATTGTCAGGGGAACAGGTGGTATTCTCAGCTTGTTTTTAGGATACATTTGTTGCAAGGTCTGGACATGCTATTTTTATTTCCATGGAGTTTTCTACTGTAAAATGATCTCACTGTTTTTCATACATTATTCAGAATCCATTAAACGCCTATAAATGGTTTCTCGTTGCAACTCTCTTCAAAGTGGGAGGCAGGGGTAAACAAATGTGATGTGTGTTTAATAGAAGGACATCACTTTGGTTAATGTTTGTGAGCAGGTCATGCCTCACAACTTAATGGATATTCCATGTAGGAGAGCTTGGGGGTAGTTTTCATTTGGGCTAATTAGTTCAAAATAAAAGCTCTTGTGGAGGTCTGACAAAGTCATTAAATATTTGCAATGACGGACCACCCTGAGTCACGCTGAGTACATTGCACTTAATCGGCAGGAAACAAAAACTACATCCTTACAAGACCGGCATGCCTTCTTGCAATAAAAAAACCCCAGAGTGACGAGCAACTAGGAGACCCAACAACTGTTCCAGCATGGTAATGCACAAAGCCAGCTCCATTAAAAATATTCTTGTTGAGTTGGAGTGGAAGATCTCCTGACATAGAGCTCTAAACCCTATTGAACATCTTCAGGATGAATGCAAACACTGACTGCACCTCACTGGATAAGGCTCTGATTTACTGATTGAACGGTATCGCCAAGATGCCCTTCATGGGCCGCTGAGCAAGGCCCTTAACCCTATGTGCACCAGGGGTGGTGTATTCTGTGCTTTGACACCAGCTTTGTAAAAAAAAAATCTCTGGTATATGTAAAGAAAATAATTTCACTATACTGTAATGTATATATGATAAATAAAGGTGCAGCTTCTTCTTCTTGTGGATGAATACATCTCCACAAATCTCCACAAGCACACTCTGATGGGTACTATAAGAGCACACAGGGACTAAATGTGGAATGGGATGTTCAAAAAGCACATACAATCCTATGGTCAGGTGTCCACAACCTTTTGTTCATATTGTCAGGGGACAGCCTGCCACGCCATTCCCCAGCTCCACACACACACACACACACACACACACACACACACACACACACGTAGTCTGTCCCCATCATACTAAGTATCGGCACCTGCGGCTCGTTATCTACAGCCCTACATAAACCCCTCTCCTGCTCTCACTCACCGTCAGTTCTACATCTTCATGTAGAAGACCCATTTACTTAGTGTTCAGCATTTCTGTTGTTGTCTTTTCTGTTGCGCTCTTACTTCAGTAAAAACCCTTTTTTCACTACCCTGGAGTTTTTGCTTCCGTCACTTCGCAACCGTGACACATATAGTGTATATTTTTATATTTATTTGATGGCTGAAAGAGAATACTATTCAGGAAAAAAATCAATTGTAAACACACACTCACACAGATACACACACACACACTCCCTTTTATTTGAATGTGTAATATGAAATATGAATGTCTTGTAAATAAAAGTACAAAAAACACTTGCCAAAAACTGGCCTACTGAATGATGCATGGAGAACGTTCTGACCAAATTTGGCCCAAATGCCAGCAATGCTCTTGTGCCAACAATGGGTCGAGTTTGTACCAAATTTGAAAGTATGTTTATGGTTCTTTTGACCCGTGTTTAAACTAGAATGTCTTGGTCAAAACATATAAAATAAATGAATTAAAACATCCAAAATTGGCATCGTTTTGATTAAATGATTTTAAAACATTTTGCTTTCTCGTAGTTTTTACATTCTACTTTACTGTTTTGCTATTTATCTGTTAATTTGGTTTGAACAGGAGACGGCACTCAGAAAAGCTGTTTTTATATGTAAGTATAAAAAAGTGCACTGTCAAATTGAACTCAAAATGACTTTTCGATTTTAGACAAACATTTCAAAAAGCTTGGACTATAAACCTACTTCTAAATTAGGCCCGATGTTGGTGTTTGGAAGCACGTGGGCCAAATTTGCTCAGAATTAACCTCAGACCTTCTTTTATCTGTCTGATACATTTTTAAAGTTTTTTCCCAGATGGCGCTCTGGGTGGCTATAAACAAGTTATAGCAAGAAAAAGCTTTTTACTTGTTACATGTACATTACAGCACAACATTGTTTCTTAGAATGCTGAGGTCAGAGCACAGGGTCAAACATGATACAGCGCCCCTGGAGTGTAGAGGGTTAAGTGACTTGCTCAAGGGCCCAAGTAATGCATCTTGGCTATTGTTGACCTTTCATGTAGTAACCCAGAGCCTTAACCACTGAACTAGCACTCCTTTATTTAAGAAAGAAAGAAAGAAAGAAAGAAAGAAAGAAGCTGCTCAGTTATATTATTTATATCAGTGTAAGTCACTCTGGATAAGGGTGTCTGCCAAATGCCAAAAATGTGATGAAGAGAAAGAAAGAAAGAAAGAAAGAAAGAAAGAAAGAAAGAAAGAAAGAAAGAAAGAAAGAAAGAAAGAAAAGACAAAAAAAGAGGAAGAAGATGAAGAAAAATAAGAAGAACTGCATGATTAACAAAATCCATTAACACAAGTATGTTATCAATCCTACTTTTCCATTAACTTCTGAAACACTATTCTAAGTGTTTCGAGGAAAAAAAATTCCACCAACTGTGTGTGATCCCGAGGAAAACACTTATCTCCTCTCTGGTAAGTCAACTGGACGTAGTTACGTAATTTGACCACAGAGCTTCTAGACTGGAAAAAATAGTTTGATTCTTTTCCTTATGAAGACTAAACAGATGAGTCATGATAAAATCCCAGAGTAAACCATTATATACAAGCATAGGATGGATTTGGTGGAGGAGCACGATTTATTTATTTTTACACACAGCACGTCACACACTCGATATAAAAATCCAAAATGTTGTGGAACAGCTATTAAACAAGTTTGTTCTTGTTAGCATTTATTGTATATTATAGTGGCTATTAAAAAGAAACCACACACTTACCCCACCCATATCTGGCCATCTTATTAAGAAAGTGCAAACTCCTCTGTCCTGCTAAGGGTCATTGGCAAAAAAAACATCCCCTCCACACCACTCTCATTTCATCTTGGCTGTTAAAGCACTGGTTTGACTACATTTATACAAATACAAATAGCCTTGTACCTTCAGTATATTATATCCAATGCATACATGCTGCAAGAATTTCTAGAAGAATCGAAAAAACAGCACCAACATGAAGAATATAACAGACAGGTGCTAGAGTGTGTATTCATTGCTGGTTTGTTTCTTCCAGTAAGCACTAGAGGGGTGGTGGGATTAATGTTTTTCAATTGATGAAACAAGTTAATTCAGACACTCGACCGCAAACTTGTTCTGGTCAAATATCTCGTTCCACTTTTCGTCCCCATTGGCTGTTATAATAACCTTCATTTTACTGGGGAGATGTTCTACTAGATGTGCTTGTAGGGATGTGTACTCATTCACTTACAAGGGTATTAGTAAAGTCTAAGTTGAGGTTAGAACTCTAAAGCCCTCAAAATCTTCCGTTCCAACCCATGTAAAACTAATATATTCATAGCGCTGGCTTTTGTGACTCATTATTTTATTTCACACAATATCATCAACTGTTGGAACCTAACCAACATAAACCATACCATGGCAACGAGGTTGTGTAGCTGAGCACTAGTTTATGCATGTATAGAGGGCAGAGCTGTAGCAAATGAGTGGTAAACACCTAACGAAAGTGGTTTGATGATTGATTGTTCTCTGTCTGGACTTAAACAAAGCCTAGAATTGTTGCTCCGGCTTCTTCAGTCACTCAAAGGTTGAGTCAGATGAGGGGCAGGTAGAACCCAGGTAAGCTCACTCAGCTGTATGACAAAATTCCTTCACTCTCGAGTTTCAACACTGTGGCTTTGGGAGGAAATAAGAGCCAAGCCCCGTATTTCTAAATAGGTATCTGCGTACCCTTACTGGCACACATATCATCATAGAGATTTCTTTGTGTACAGGGGTTTTGTCATACTCAAACAGGTTTGGGTCTCCTAGATGAGGTAAACTGAAAATTCCATGCTACCACAATCAAAGACAACTGTGTGCCTCTAATTTTGTGGTAACAGTTGGCTGGAAATGTCAAGTGTCCCACTGGGTTTATTCAGTAAGTGTATTGTAACAGCTATTTAACCAAAAAACAAAAACAAACACAGGTTGCCTCGTTATTGAGAATCTTTTCTGTCCTGGAAACTTACAACAGTTAATTACATAAAGATGAAGCTGTACTAAAAACATTACAGCTGGAAAATTACAGCTTTATCTTTGACTTATAGAGGCACTGACACTTGTCATCAATCCAGATTGGTTACTATAGATAGACACATCCGAATCAAAAAACGTAATAACGTTAGCGCTATCAAAAGGTTTTGAGACTAACTGCGCAAACTGGTGCTATTCTGACCATGTGAAACTCTGCATGAAACTAAACAAATCTGGCATTGAGATGTTTGATACAACATGCAACAAGTCGTTCGATTGTACCTTCGACGAGCTAAACCCCTGAAAATGACGAAACCGTTAGGTAACTTGAGCATAATGAGCGTAAGTGAACAATCCACATGATCTCATTCTACGCTACTACCCACGCTACTCGCCAGATTTGGCTCTTTCGCCCTCTTCCCGGAGATGAAGATCGGGCTCAAATGTCGACGTTTTGACAAGGTTGCAGAGATCCGAAGAAGACTTCCAGCACATTGTAGTGTAAAGGAACTATTTTGACGGTGATAGTGTTTCAACGTAGATAAATAAGTACTTTTTTGTAAACAGAGCGAGTTTTGAAACATTTTGTAAATGGTGCTGAAGTGGTTTATGGTTTGGTTGTCAGTAATAATAAAGAAGTTGTCATCATTTCATTGTTAAAAATAAAAAATTATTTCTTTGCTCAGCTATTAGTTTCTTTTCTTTTGAGGACCTTTAGTCAGGCATCATCTTACTAACCATGGCAGGGGAAACAACATGCCAATCATGATTGTTTTTAGAGGAGGAGAGGAGTTATGGTGACTCATTGTTTTGTCTTGATCTGAACAAAACTGACATTTTGGTATGTTGCATCTATTCAAAGACCTAATTGTAGTCTACATAAATGACTGAAAGTTGTTCACAGATAACTGAAAGAAATTAACACCTTACATACCAGATTACAGCGAGTGGGAGTATCACACTTCTCAGTGTTGTGAATCTATGTTTCACGTTGTTTACTCTAGACTAGACTATGATTATGATTATTATTATTATATAAATTAAACTGATTCAGACCATCCCTTTATTCCCTTTTATTACTATTGTAATAAGCAATGCGCTCCTAGGAAGAATTTCCAATAGATTTCGGAACATATTTGTTCAACATCAGTAAAGTCAGACAACCTTCACGGAGCTCGCTTTGTGTACAGGATGCAGTTTCATGTTCTCTAGTTCCAGTGACAGGACGTTCGAAGACGTTCGACACAACTGTGTGCTTTCGAAATTCATATACACAAAATATCCTCTACAGCACCAGTAAATTCATTATAAGAACATGTATTGAATGTGACAATACAATTCTTTTGGTTAAAACAACTAACTAAGGATTTTTCACATGCAGTTTTGCAATGTTTGTTTTTCCAACCCCTTCAATATTTACCTTATTCTGGGTGAATTTATGGCAGTTTGACCAAATATCACATGGCCACCTGATCATCACACCCTTATGTAAAACTTCCCCCAAACTGTTGTCACATAGTTGGAAGTACACAATTCTGTAGAATGGCTTTGTACACTGTAATTTTGTTTCTCTTAACTAGAACTGGGAAACCTAAACCTTTTCCTGCATTACAATGCTCCTGATTTAAGGCATGATTAGCTAAAGTGTTCTGATTTTACCCAGGCTCTTGTTGCTACATTTCGAAATCTAGGTTAAGACATCGCCATGAGTGGCACAGACACAGGTATAGTGATACTGAAATAACGAAACTTTAAATGTTTATATTTAAACACCATTCTAGTAATGACAACATTAAACTAATATAATGAATACCTCAGTACTTTCACAATTAACTCCAACTTGTGCCTTTGCTTCTGTTTGGTAAACAATTTGATTCATCATCTATAATTCCTGTGAACTTATTCAACAAAATTGCCTAAATGATTAATTATGTGGTAAAAGGCTCCTAATGAAGAAAAAAGGACTAACGATGGTGATAACTAAATAATTTAACGAATTAAAAATGTATTTAATATTTTTATAATAAAGAATTATTCACTTACAAGAAAAATATTAAAAAGAAAGCTATTTATAAATAAAACATGACATTATTTTTATTACAAATGTGTAATGTGTGAAGCATGTAGTAAATATTTATCTTTACATTTTCACCTATTTACATATTTTATATCTATTTTGTGAAATGTATTCATGCCAGAGACATCTTTTCTTTTTATTTATTTATTTATTTATTTATTTATTTATTTATTTATTTATTCATTCATTCATTCATTCATTCATTCATTCATTTATTTATTTATTTATTTATTTATTTATTTTTCTTTTCTTTTCTTTCTTTCTTTCTTTCTTTCTTTCTTTCTTTCTTTCTTTCTTTCTTTCTTTCTTTCTTTCTTTCTTTTGCATTGTTAAAAATGGAATTCCATAATTATTATTATTATTATTATTATTATTATTATTAATAATATAAATAATAATTTTTAAAAAAAATCTTATTTTACAATTTTTGGCATTTGCATATATTATTCATATTCATTATTTATTATTTATTTATTTATTTCCTGTTGACCAAAATGGCATTCTATTATTATTATTATTATTATTATTATTATTATTATTATTATTATTAATTCATTTTTAAATAAAATAATTCATAAAACATTAACTTTTCCTAAGTCACTGATTTTTTTCAATGATTGCAGTAAAGTGATTGTTAGCACTAAACCTCAAACACATTTTAGTCCTGTCCTTGTATTTTGGAGTACTTCCACTGAAGTGTTTTTCAAATATATTACAATGTATATGTGCTATATAATATTTGTAATATGTAATATATTATATTACTGTAATTTTTATTACAGCCTAATTATTCCAGAAATTATCAACAGCTTTTAAGTGTTAAATCACTGCATAATGTCCAATATGTGACCTAATAATTGACCTCTGTTTTCCAAATAAATTCCCATCACTCTTGTCTTTGTGCTCCAACTTGTTTTCCCAGCATACATGCAGATCTCTACAATGGGCTGTACATAAGAAATAGGTTCACTCACTGAATTTCAGCAAAACCCATTAGTGTGTGAGTCACCTTTAGGAAGCAGGTCTAGCTTGAACCGAATAAACCATCAGCTGAGAGACTGAGGTACAGTCATGCTAGACTTGAGAACGTTGTTGGAATAAAGGGAACAGCTCTCTCCTGGCTCAGGTCTTATTTGACTGATCGCTATCAGTTTGTTGATGTAAATGGTGAGTTATCCACACTCTCTGAGGTAAAGTTTGGTGTTCCTCAAGGATCTGTCTTAGGCCCACTGCTTTTCTCTTTATATATGCTGCCTCTTGGTGAAATCATTCATAAACATAATCAAGATGGCGCCGGTGAGGTCGGCTGCCGTCACGACTGCTCTGGCTACGGTTTTTCTTTTTTTGTTTATTTTATACTTTTATTTAACTAGTTTTATTTCCATTTACACAAGATGGACACCATTAGATATGACAGAGACACGCTTATATCTATTTGTGTACAATGCACTCACCTTTCGTCGCTTTTAAACCTGGACCCATGCTGGCCGAGAGAGATCCTGAGGGTGAACAAAGGACGCGACCCGTACCAGTGTCCGCGAGGGAAACGAGCCGGCGTCAGGAACAGGCTGAGGGCACGCGCACACCGCGCTCCCTTACCTAGTATCCTGTTAGCCAACGTCCAGTCACTGGAGAACAAGCTCGACGACCTCAGGGCAAGGGTCAAGTTCCAGAGAGACATTCGGGACTGCAACCTTCTCTGCTTCACCGAGACATGGCTGAACCCAGCGGTGCCGGACCACGCCATCCAGCCGGCCGAGTTCTTCTCGGTTTACCGCATGGACAGAACACTGGAGTCGGGGAAGTCAAGAGGAGGTGGAGTGTGTCTGATGGTGAACAAACACTGGTGCGACAGCGCTAGCATTGTTCCTCTTTCACGCTCCTGCACACCAAACCTGGAACTACTGACCATCAAATGTTGGCCCTTCTATCTACCTCGGGAATTGAGCTCGGTCATAGTCAGTGCCGTTTATATTCCACCTCAAGCGGACACGGACACTGCAGTATGGGACTTACATGAGTCATTAACGCAACAACAAACACAGCATCGGGACGCTGCGCTCATTGTGGTGATTTCAACAGTGACAACCTCAAGCGCGCACTCCCGAACTTTTATCAGCACATCACCTGCCCCACCAGGGGCGAAAGAACACTGGACCACTGCTACACAACATTTAAGAACAGCTACAAGGCACAATCACGTCCACCGTTTGGGAAATCGGACCATGCTGCCATCTTCCTCATGCCTGTTTACAAACAAAGGCTAAAACAGGAAGCTCCGGTTCAGAGGGAGGTCGCGAGCTGGACTGGCCAATCGGTGGCCACTCTGCAGGACGCTTTGGATGACGCAGACTGGGACATGTTTCGGCGCAGCTCTGATGACGTCAACATGTTTACGGAAGCGGTTGTGGGATTCATCGGGAAACTAACGGATGATACGGTGCAAAAAACCACTATCAGAACGTTTCCCAACCAGAAGCCGTGGGTGGATAAAACCATCCGCGACGCTCTGAGATCCCGCTCCGCTGCCTACAACACGGGGCTCGCCACCGGGGACATGGATGAATACAAGGCTGCGTCTTACAGTGTTCGCAGAGCGGTGAAGGATGCAAAATGGCGCTACGGGAGGAAACTGGAGTCACAGTTCCAACAAGGTGGCTCCAGGAGCCTGTGGCAGGGACTAAGGACAATAACGGACTATAAAACACCATCTTCCAGAATGGTGAATGCGGACGCTTCTCTGGCAGACGAGCTAAACACCTTTTACGCTCGTTTCGAGGCTACAGCTAACCACGCTAGCGGCGCTAGTGGCACAACCAGCATGCACGCTGAGAGAGTCAGAGAGGTAAACACATTCACCATCTCGGAGCATGACGTGAGGAGGGCATTCAAGAGAGTGAATACCAGGAAGGCAGCAGGACCAGATGGAATCACAGGTCGGGTTCTGAAAGCCTGCGCTGACCAGCTAGCACCGGTGTTCACTAAGATATTCAACCTCTCTCTGGAACAGTCTGTTGTCCCCTCATGTTTTAAACAGTCCACTATTGTCCCTGTCCCGAAGAAACCCCAGCCCGCCTGCCTAAATGACTATCGCCCTGTAGCTCTGACCTCAGTAGTGATGAAGTGCTTTGAGAGACTGGTCAGAGACTTCATCACTGCCTCACTACCGGACCCACTGGACCCACTACAGTTTGCGTACCGTCAGAACCGCTCTACTGAGGACGCAATTGCACATCTTCTCCACACTACTATCAGCCACCTGGACCAAAGAAACGGGAATTACACAAAGATGTTGTTCGTGGACTACAGTTCAGCGTTCAACACCATAATTCCCTCCACACTCACCTCTAAGTTGGAGGTCCTGGGACTCAGCCTGCCGCTGTGTCAATGGATCTCAAACTTCCTGACGGACAGACCACAAGCTGTACGGGTGGGAAAACACACCTCATCCACCCTCACCCTCAGCACTGGAGCTCCCCAGGGTTGTGTTCTGAGCCCCCTGCTGTACTCACTGTACACATATGACTGTGTGGCCACTTCCAACTCCACAACCATCATCAAGTTTGCTGGCGACACCGTTGTGGTGGGCCTGATCTCCAACAACAACGAGACGGCCTACCTACAGGAGGTTAAAACCTGGAGAGATGGTGCCAGGAGAACAACCTTCTCCTGAACGTCAGCAAGACTAAGGAGTTGATCGTGGACTTCAGCAGGAAGCAGGAGCGGTCATACCAACCGCTAAACATCTGCGGGACTCCAGTGGAAAGAGTGGACAGTTTCCGGTACCTGGGTGTTCACATCACACAGGACCTGTCTTGGTCCTGTCACATCAACACCCTGGTGAAGAAGGCCCGGCAGCGTCTGTACCATCTGAGACGCTTAAGGGACTTTAAACTACCCTCTCAGGTGCTTAAGACTTTTTACACTTGCACCATTGAGAGCATTCTGACGGGTAGCATCACTTCCTGGTTCGGGAACAGCACCATGCAGGACAGACGAGCCCTCCAGAGGGTGGTGCGCTCAGCTGAACGTACGATCCACACCGAGCTCCCTGACCTGCAGGACATCTACAGCACGCGGTGCCGGACCAGAGCCAGGAAGATTGTGAAGGACCTCAGCCATCCCAACAATGGACTCTTTTCTCTGTTGCGTTCGGGGAAACGCTTCCGCTCCTGAAGGCGAACACAGAGAGAATGAGGAGGAGCTTCTTCCCGCAGGCCATTCGGTGTTTAAACCAGGAAACACCCAGGATCTAAAAACTGGCCCACTCTCCATAATCACCCTTTTTTCCCCTGCACAATCACACTTTTCGTGCTACGGCACATTATACACTGGACTTGCACAGCACAGTGCACTTTACTTTTCATATTTTCATTTTCTTTTTCATATTTATTTCATATTTCTTATATTCTTTTTTTATACCACACCATTCCACACAAGGACACTTTACACCACACCTTACTGCACACGGACACTCATGGACAATCAAAAACATGCCTAACTTGTTTACTGTTTACTGTTGTTTACTGGTTAACTGCACACTGCCATAAACATTTTCTGTGTATGTGTATATATAGGTATATATGTATATGTATGTATATATACATATATATTTAGATATCTTTATTTATCTGCCTTCTTTTTCTTAGTATATTTTTCTTAAATTTTGTTATTATATTTATATTTTTATTCCCCTTTTTACCCTATTTTATTCCCTCATGCCGGACCATCGTTAAAAGCATTTCACTGCATGTTGTACCCTGTATGTATGTGTATGTGACAAATAAAATTTTATTTGAATTTGATTTGATTTGAACATGGGATTCGCTTCCATTGCTATGCTGATGACACACAGCTGTATATTTCAGCAAAGCCAGATGAGAGAGATCAGCTTAACAATGTCGAGAAGTGTGTAAAGGACATTAGACAGTGGATGCTTAATAACTTAAGTACTTTTACTAGGACCACATGCAGCTAGAAGTAAACTTTCCGATTATGCAGCATCTCTGGATGGTGTTTCTGTTTCAGCGTGTACGGCTGTCAAAGACCTTGGTGTGATTATTGACCCGAGTCTTTCCTTTGAGTCTCACGTGAATAATGTCACCAGGAACGCCTTCTTTCACCTTAGAAATATTGCTAAAATTAGAAATATGATGTCATTACAGGATGCAGAAAAACTCGTTCATGCTTTTGTTACTTCTAGATTAGACTACTGTAATGCTTTACTGTCTGGGTGTGCGAGTAAGTGCATAAATAAGCTTCAGTTAGTTCAGAATGCAGCAGCAAGGGTCCTCACTAGATCTAGGAAATATGACCACATCACCCCTGTTTTAATCAGTCTACACTGGCTCCCAATTAAATCTCGCATTGATTATAAAATACTACTACTGACGTATAAAGCACTTAACGGTCTCGCACTGCAGTATCTGAGTGAACTTCTGTATCGGTATGATCCTCCATGCCTACTTAGATCAAAAGGTGCTGGTTATCTGTTGGTTCCTCAAATAATGAAGACTACAGCAGGGGGCAGATCTTTCTCTTATAAAGCCCCACAGTTATGGAACAGCCTTCCAACTAATGTTCGGGATTCAGACACAGTCTCAGTGTTCAAGTCGAGGTTGAAAACTTATTTATTTAGTCAAGCCTTTGATCAGTAGATTTTTCTTAGGTAAAGGCTCAGATCTGGAGGGAGCATGGATATAGAGTGTTTGGTGAACTGGGATATTTGTATGCTGTCGTCCCCTCACATTCACACGTTCACTCGGGTTTGTTGACGGTGGTGTGGTGGGTCGTCTCTTATCCCAGAGATCCCTCATGTTTGTGTTACCTTCTGGTTCTTCCTTTTAGTTATGCTGCCATAGCGAGCCTTGCTGGAGTCCAAACGTCACAGTGACTTTAACATTCATACACCAATAGGGACACTTAATAATCCATATCCTTCTCTTCCCATCACCCTCTTCTCTCTCTCTCTCTCTCTCTCTCTCTCTCTCTCTCTCTCTCGGTCGAGTTAAACATGCTCCTGAGGCTCCAGTGACCACTGTTCCTGCCCCTCTCCCCTCCGTGGATCTTCACACTTCTGTGCAGCTTGGGATGGTCTCTCATCAACACCTTGGGTGGTTCCATGTAATTCCGGAGTAGAACGGGTGCTTTGAGAATGGATTGGACTGTAGTTAATATCAACAGTCTGCTACACTGATTTAGAAATACAGTTTGCTTCTGATCATCATCACTGTACCCCGCAACATTGTATATCTGCTTCAAATGGACATTTGGTGCAACCCAGATGAGGATGGGTTCCCTCTTGAGTCTGGTTCCTCTCAAGGTTTCTTCCTTATGCCATCTCGGGGAGTGTTTTCTTGCCACAGTTGCTCATCATGGACAAACTTACTTACAAAGAACATATTTACGTTTAATCACCACATTATCTGTGTAAAGCTGCTTTGAGACAATGTTCATTGTTAAAAGCGCTATACAAATAAAAAATGAATTGAATTGAATTGTTTTGAAATGTCGAGAAAAAATGGAAATATTGAGCAGGTGGCAATGCATGTTTCAGTTTTATTTTCTGTATGTTTGCATGGATGAATAACAGAAACAAAGCAAAGCAAAACCAAAGCAGTAGGCGAAGCTTTGTATTCAGCTTGAATGCACTTGATAATGCATACCTTCAAGAACTCTATCTCTTCTTTCATTTACCATTGGCAGGCACCCTCCTCCAACTTAGAATGATTTTAGTTATACCAAAACCAAACAGTTGACAATTAAGGGCCTTGATTTTATGGCCCAGCAGTGGCAGCTTGTGGTGCCGGAATTTAAAATGACAACCTTCTAAACAGAAGTCCAACATTGGATTTCTGAACTCTCTGGAAACCCCCGGGGAAGTCATTGTCATGGCTCTCAATTCTATTTGTTCTTCTGTACCTTTATTGCCTGAATGTATTTTAGTTTAAGAGACTAAAGTTTTAGAAACTCTTAGCGTTCCAATAAGATTAGATTAGATTAGATTAGATTAGATTCAACTTTATTGTCATTACACATGTACAAGTACAAGGCAATGAAATGCAGTTTGGGTCTAACCAGAGTGCAATAACAGCAAGTGCAGGATATACAGTGTTACATGATTTACATAAGTTAAATAGAACTGAATATAGGATTATAAACAGTAATTTACAGATGTATATGTACTATGAATATACAGATAAATATATATATATATATATATATATATATATATATATATATATATATATATATATATATATATATAATATAGAATATGAATAGAATATACAGATTAATATAATATACAGATGATTACATGTGTATTATGAATATAATATACAGGTGGATAGATATGTACTATGAACAATAATGTACAGGTGAGTATATATGTACTATGAGCAGTAATATACAGATGAGAATATATGTACTATTGAAGAGCTGATTTTTCCTAAGTGTCCTCAGGAAAAAGAGGCGCTGGTGAGCCTTCTTGACCAGGCTGGAGGTGTTGGTGGTCCAGGACAGGTCCGCCGAGATGTGGATCCCCAGGAACTTGAAACTAAAGACGCGTTCAACGGCCATCCCATTGATGTGGCTGATGTCGTGTGTGCCTCTTGTCTCCTTCCTAAAGTCAACAATGAGCTCCTTCGTCTTGAAGGTGTTAAGGAGCAGGTTGTTGTTGTTGCACCATGTGGCTAGGTGCTGGATCTCCTCCCTGTAGGCATCTCATCATTGTTGGTGATGAAACCGATTACGGTAGTGTCATCTGCAAACTTGATGATGGAGTTAGGTCCATTCACAGGCCTGCAGTCGGAGGTGAAGAGGGAGTAGAGGAAGGGGCTCAGCACACAGCCCTGTGGTACACCAGTGTTGAGTCATTTTGGATAAAGATTCAATGATCCAAAAGACAATCACCATGAAAATTAACTTTTTATCAGTAATAATTTCTCCTTAGACCATTCAAAGCACATTGTTTTTCAGTAAATTTTGCATATACATAGCCCCTTTGGATAAAATATTGGAAATTAAATTGTTTGTTGTGTAGATATATCCACAAAATGATCAACAGAGCTGAGCCAAGAAAAAATTAGCAATCTAACTGAGCTTCCAAACTCACTTAAGTTTTACAGCTTTTAAACGTGAAGCATAGCTTGACACAAGTGTCTTGCAGCGATCTACGGGTATCTTCGCCCATTCATCATGGGCAAAAGCCTCCAGTTTAGTCACATTCTTAGGCTTGCGCACTGCAACTGCTTTCTTTAAGTCCCACCAGAGGTTCTCAATCGGATTTAAGTCTGGTGACTGCGATGGCCACTTCAAAATGTTCCAGCCTTTAATCTGCAACCATGCTCTAGTGGACTTGGAGGTATGCTTGGGATCAATGTCCTGTTGAAAGGTCCAACGTCTTCCAAGCCTCAGGTTTGTGACGGACTGCATCACATTGTCATCCAATATCTCCTGGTACTGAAGAGAATTCATGGTACCTTGCACACGCTGAAGCTTCCCAGTACCTGCAGAAGCAAAACAGCCCCAAAGCATGATTGACCCCGCCATGCTTCACAGTAGGCAAGGTGTTCTTTTCTTCATAGGCCTTGTTCTTCCTCCTCCAAACATAGCGTTGATCCATGGGCCCAAACAGTTCTAATTTTGTTTCATCAGTCCACAGAACACTATCCCAAAACTTCTGTGGTTTGTCCACATGACTTTTGGCATACTGCAGTCGACTCTTCTTATTCTTTGGAGACAGCAAGGGGGTGCGCCTGGGAGTTCTGGCATGGAGGCCTTCATTACGCAGGGTGCGCCGTATTGTCTGAGCAGAAACTTCAGTACCCACATCTGACAAATCTTTTCTCAGTTCCTCAGCAGTCACACGGGGACTTTTCTCCACTCTACGCTTCAGGTAGCGCACAGCAGTCGAAGTCAGCATCTTCTTTCTGCCACGACCAGGTAGCGTTTCAACAGTGCCCTTTGCCTTGAATTTGCGAATGATGCTTCCTATGGTGTCTCTTGGTATGTTTAACATCTTTGCAATCTTCTTCTAGAAGGAGCTGAGTATCACAGTCATTTTAAAGCTGCCTAATTGGTGCTTATTAGGCTTTATTGCTGCTCCATGATATCCACAGGTGTTTTCAATACCTGATTGAAAACACTTAATTGAACCTCTGTTCTTCAGAGTGGTAGTCTTTAAGGGGTTGAATAATTATGTCAATGAAGAATTCACAAAAGAAACATTTACTACTGTATTACAAAACTAATTGATGTCATTTTAGTTGCATATGGTTCTTTAAGAAGTCCTTGTAGGATTTCATTCTGAATACAATTACAAATGTACACCAAATTCCCTAAAACCATTTACAGCATTGGGGGTTGAATAATTTTGAACACAACTGTATATATATATATATATACACACACACACAGTGGAACCCGGTTATGTCGATGTCCTAGGGGGTTGCCAAAAAAGAGTATCGAGATAACCGATGATCGAGATAAACAAAAATCAATATGGCGACAATATATTAATGTGCTTGTACATGTGTGTTAACTATCAGGAAACCACCTGCCACGCCGAGGGGGCGCATAACATTTAACAACAAAAGGCATATGTGCACTAACTAACAGCAGAGATTCACCAGTATACAATACAACACCTGTAGAATCTGTAAGGCTTGATTTTTCCGCCACTTTCGCGAGTTTTCTGCGGCTGCACAGTGCTGATCCAGATAACTGGCGTTAAATAGCAAATTTTTCCCTCCTTGTGCTCGAGATATTACGGTTCGGCGACATAAAAAAGTCGACATATATATATATATATATATATATATATATATATATATATATATATATATATATATATATATATATATATATATTGTTTTGTTTTTTGCAGGCAAACATGTCCTTGAAAAAAACAAAAAACAAAACAAAAAAAAAAACAGTGTACATTTAAACTACTAAACAAATATTCTTCTTGCTAATGTGATGATTTTACAACAAAATCAAGGTACAAAAATGTGAACTGTCGAATGTGTGGTGAGCAACATATCCAACCCAAACTTGTGAAACCAAACCAAACAGCAATAATTGACCACTTCTCACACATAGCCATGTGATCAACACTGATAACGTATTCCCAGATTAGTCACTCATATCAGGAAATCTGGCCATATTTTATCTTATGAATTATATATATATATTATTATAATATGTATTATGAATTAATTACATTTTAAAATAATTCTAATAATTCTACTTCTTGTTCTCTGAAATTGCATAATGAAAATTTTGATGACCTTTTACATTTGTAGCAAGATTTGCTGTGTGGGGGCCACTGCCTTCAAACTCTGGCTTGTCTCACCTACACAAATTTCTCAAGCAATATTCTTTTGCCCTGAATGTTGGTTCCCTATTTTCAAATGCCATGCATAAAAAAGAGGAAGTGGTAGCTTAATGGTTATGGACTTGTGATCAAAAGTTCATGAGTTCAAAACCCATCACCAATAAACTAAACCTGGGCCTTTGAGCCAGAAGTTTAGACTCAGACATACCTTATTAATCCCATGAGGGAAATTATTGCATCACAGCAGCCGCAGGTTACACAAACAGGAGCAGGGAAAAAAATAAACTCTTAACCCTCAGCTTTATGTATAAATAAGATCACTGTCACTTCAGGCACCTGCTGCTAAATGTAAATGTTATTCACAAAAGCACCGTGCCTTTTTTGGTACCTAGAAAATTAAAAATTAAGCGATGTGTAAAATTGCACAATAGGAAACAATATCTATTATGGGAAAGCAAACTTTAGCTTGAGTACTGGAAGTATATGGATTTGGAAAACTTCCTCAACTGTTATCAGACTTCTTTTCATAAGCTTTGCCACAGTATTTATCAAGTGCATACGTCATTTTAGATTTGCCTAAGCATGCTGTTTCACCAGCTAATAACCGAAAGTAGAAATACATTTGGTAAAATATTACTTTCTAAAAGTATGTGCTTCCTTTAAACTTTCAATGTTCTGCTTGCTGTTAAAATGACGCTGAACTGTATTTTTCTTACTGAGTAGATACCACCAATCGGCAATCATACCAAGTTTAAAACAGAGCACATGCTCTTCCCTGATTGGTGGCTTTCTGCACGATTGATTGTTTTTATCCGCTCATAAATAAAAACGAACGAATTATTATGGAGTTGAGTAAAAAGTACAATATTTGACTTTAAAAAGTAGTGAAGTTAAAGTAAAAGTCCCTGGAACCTCGAAACACTTCAGTGAAAAAGCTACTTAAGTACATTAACGAATAACTTTAATGTATTTACTGTCCAACACTGTTAATATCCCCAAGTTTAAACTTACTCTAAAAGTCAACCTGAACAAAAACTTTGGGACATAATCCTGTCTTCATGCACAGGATCATCATTTCTTACTCTTAAGCATAATACAATTTTAGAACAATTGCAAAGCCTGTGCCAGCTGTAGGGCAAACCTGACAAGAAATGTCTTTCACATGCCTCTAATGTGTATAACAGTGTTTTTTATCCTGCATGTTTTTGTAGATATGATGTTGAAATTTTTTTTTTATGCTGATGCCTCTTCACGGGTTATCGTTCACATCACATGCAGATCGTAATCACACTTCCTTCACAGCTGAAGATACCTGATAAACTGGGGCATTGATTCTCAAATATCATCTCTGATGTGCTGATTAAGCATCTAACGTTTGTACTGTGTAGAAATTGGATGGCACATTTCTGTTATTGCAGTTTGCTTTGTGTGTTTTTTGTAATGGTGAAAGATTCAAGATTCAATTCAAGAATCAGATTCAAAATTGAACTATTTATTTAACATAAGAGCAAAGTTTTGGGAATTTAAAATAATTTAAACTATGTAGTCATGTACATGTAGCTTTTTGCACCACCGGCCCACGCTTAAGTGAAAAACTAAAAAGGGAACACTCAGAGAGAGAGGAACTATGACTGCACACACACACACACACACACACACACACACACACACATACACACACACACACACACACACACACACACACACACTTGTCAAATCCTTTCATTTGCCCATTTTTTCTGCTTCTGACACGTCAACTTCGAGGACAAAATGTTCACTTGCTGCCTAATATATTACACCCACTAACAGCTGCCATGATGAAGAGATAATCAGTGTTCATCACTTTACTGGTCATAATGTAATAATGTCAATGTTATTCCTGATCCATGTACATACATTTCAATGGCTACTTTATTTCCATTGAAATATTCTCACTCTTGGCATCTTATTTTCTTCAAACAGTCAGCTGAAATACTTTGAAGTATCTTTTGAAAAATTTGCCAAAGAGGTTCTTCGTTATTTGGAGATTTTTCTCTGGCCTTGCGATCCAGTTCTTCCCATAGCAGTTCAAATGAATTTAGGATTTATCTATCATGGGCAGGCCACTCCATGATGGATAACACTCCAGACGACTTTTTGCTCTATAAATAACACTTACAGAGCAAATCAAATTTAAACTTTTTTCCACTCATTGAGTTTCCAGTCTGTGTAGTTTTATCTTTTACCTATTTTCTTTCATATGAACAAAAATCTAAAAAATGATGAAAGACTACATGTTTCCAAAGTGCACCATTACCCATGCAAACGCATAACCTTTTGTTTGCATAGAACTCTTGCATCCACTTGTATTCGGAGCGAAGTTGGGTGGAAAGAAAAACACCCGATGATGGTCTGAAAAGGAATCAATTTATCTCTCACTGTGCTTAGCAAAGAGGGTTCTTTGAATGCAATCTGAATGGAATCATACAGCGATTTTCGTGGGAGAATGAAAATAATCAGAAAAAAAACGACTTTTGAGCTATAACAATGGCAATCATTAAGATATGATTCATGTCTGAGGTTTTTGTGGTGTAGAAAGAGAGAGTTGTAGAATAATATGCGGCAAGGCATGCGATCACTCGGCATTCCCAAACGCCTACGCGCCCTTTCGAAATCTCACCATCAAACATTCATATCCCTCAGTTTTCCCCTATTTCCAGTAAGATTACAGGCCTTGCTCATGTGACAAATAAGTCTTACACCAGGCAGAGGCACATAGTAAGTGGGTAACTGTAACTTTTCTGAGAGAGAGAGAGAGAGAGACAGACAGACGGATGAACAGATGAAATTTCTTTCACTTAAAGAAGACATGTCTGTGGGAAAGTCAGCAAGACAGATTTACTGAAACGTTATATGGGAACATTTTGTACCTCTTTACTGAAAGATCGTTACATATAAGAATTGAGGTCACATGATGCAACTGCAATTGTTCAAGGTAATGTGTTTAACTAATGTATCATCCTGATCATCTTCTTGTTTCCGATATTCCTCACATTTTTATCCACTCGTACAGCACTGCTTTATGTGTTTAATTCAACTCGTGCACAGTAATACTTTGGATTGCGCAAATTGGTAGAAAGGTAATTAAGGCATTGGAGCCGGAGGTCATGGTTTCAAATCCAAACAACACCAAGCTGCCTCTCCTGGGCTCTTAAACAAACCCAATATCTGCTTAGCTGCATAAGTGACATAAATGCAAGTCGCTTTGGATTAAGGGATTTATAAAGCTAAAAATAATATCCGAGACATATACTCTTCCCATTACCCTCACGTCATAATAAACTTCCGCTCTGACTCAATTATCACATATCACATGCACTATGATTTAATAGGGCTGTTTCCAGCATGACCTATTTTTCTACGCACTCACGTTTATAAAAAAAGAACACAATTTCCACAGAGGACACAATCACATGTCATGTACGTATGACTCATATACTATTCTGACAGGGTACTGAAACTAGATCTCATCGTGCACTTATACAGTCAGCAGGTGACTGAAAAGGATTAATCTCCCCAATCATCAAAACATGGCAAACTGCAAGCGTGTGTGTGTGTGTGTGTGTGTGTGTGTGTGTGTGTATGTGTGTGTGTGTGTGTGTGTGTGTGTGTGTGTGTGTGTGTGTGTGAAGACAGAATGTTCCTAACGATTTGAAATTAGGGACTTGTAATACAGACTGTGTGTTTGCATAAAATTGTTAACCTTTATTTTTTTATAACACTTTCATAAGAAAATGGAGAGATGATCGATGACGGAATTCAATAATATCATCTGCAATTCATCTGCAAGTCTGAATAAGTTTAAAAAAAATTACAAATAAAAAAAAAAAATACTTATAACCCAAAGTTTTACTTCCTAAACAGGCACACACAATGTAATATACTTAGTTTTCCTAGTTATACTGCTGAGCAATTGAGGGTTGCTCAAGGGCCCAGCAGTGGCGGCTTGGTGGTGCTGGGATATGAACCCATGATTTTCCAATCAGAAGTGTGACATCTTATCCACTGATGAATTTGCTAAATATTATTCCAACATGACATGAAAAAATACAAAAAACCCATATGGTTTTATAATTAAACATAAATGAATAAACATCATTAATGCTTTATTATACATATTTAAACACACACGCATATATATATATATATATATATATATATATATATATATATATATATATATATATATATATATATATATATAGTACAGACCATAAGTTTGGACACACCTTCTCATTCAAAGAGTTTTCTTTATTTTCATGACTATGAAAATTGTAGAGTCACACTGAAGGCATCAAGGGCTATTTGACCAAGAAGGAGAGTGATGGGGTGCTACGCCAGATGACCTGGCCTCCACAGTCACCGGACCTGAACCCAATCGAGATGGTTTAGGGGTGAGCTGGACCGCAGAGTGAAGGCAAAAGGGCGAACAAGTGCCAAGCATCTCTCGGGGAACTCCTTCAAGACTGTTGGAAGACATTTCAGGTGACTACCTCTTGAAGCTTATCAAGAGAATGCCAAGAGTGTGCAAAGCAGTAACAAAGCAAAAGCGGGCTACATTGAAGAACCTACAATATGACATTTTTCAGTTGTTTCACACTTTTTTGTTATGTATATAATTCCACATGTGTTAATTCATAGTTTTGATGCCTTCAGTGTGAATCTACAATTTTCAAAGTCATGAAAATAAAGAAAACTCTTTGAATGAGAAGGTGTGTCCAAAATTTATAATACAATAAATGTATACATTTGTCCAGTATCTTAAAAAAAATTTAATGTTAAAAAATACTACTTAGGAAATATTACTTAAATAAGTGGAACAGAGAGAGAGAGAGAGAGAGAGAGAGAGAGAGAGAGAGAGAGAGAGAGAGTAAAAAACTAATGGAATATAAAGGGTTTTTTAAAAATCCCACATTAGAAAAAAAAATGTAGAAAGAGAAAAAAAAATTGACAAGTTTTCTTTCTCGCAAACCTCATCCGCTCAAACAGCACATCTTTTTTGCAGTAAATGAACTTTTTTATCGACTTCAGCGAAACCAATGACTTTAATGCTGATTTCTTGCACCGCGGGTTTGCAGTGTGACTTTCATGTTTCACCTTGATGATAAGATCACTTTTTAGGTCATTCTGAATGATTTAGCAATATTTGTGCTGAAGCAACTGAATCAATACCTCACTTTCGACGTTTGCATTCTAGACCGAAAGCATAAATGCTTAGCAAGTTCAAATTTTTCATTTCCCAGACACAACTCAGATATGTTTTGATGTCATATCTCTGCAATCTGTTGATCATTCATGCTTCTTTAGCTTTTGAGTCTTTGTCACGTTATTATTTATCTTTTTAAAAACATATTTATCACGTCGTGGTGGTGAACCTGGCAAGTCACTTCATGCTGATGATTCCCTTTTAGAACTGGCTGGATATCAATCCACGATGCCATCAGTTGAACAAGATTTATAGGAAATGTCAAAATGCATGAAGACTCCGAAAAACTTGTATTAGCAGGTATTACTACCTGCTAAAAATGAATAAATAAATAAGCCAATAGAACAACAATGATTATAACAAATAAAATTACTTATTTTCTTATAACAAAAGGAATGCTGCTGGAAAGGCCACGTTACACTAACAGTCCACTTTTTTAAGAACGCATCTATACCTGGACATTCGTGCAGTTACTGTATGTACTGTATATGCAGCACAGTGTATAAAACCATGCATATCAATGTCAAGAGACTAATAAATGTTATATGGGGGTAAACATGAATGTTATATGGGTGTGAACATACGACCATTCTATCAATTTCACCATAAAATTATAATGTTTATTCTGGATATCTAGGTGTTCCAGAAAGTGATCTTGTTGTAACTCTAAAGAGTTTATGCAGAACGGTGAAAAAACATAATAAAAACAAAAACCTTCAACAGTGAACACTGGATTACAGCAGATTTGCAAAATAATTATTATATATGGACATAAATTATTTTAAAATTGTATATTTGTCCCATTACCTTGATCCCAGATGAGGAAGCTAGTGCTGAAATTGTATACATTTCCTGAAATTATACGAGTATATACAGTGGGGCAAAAAAGTATTTAGTCAGCCACCAATTGTGCAAGTTCTCCCACTTAAAAAGATGAAAGAGGCGTGTAATTTTCATCATAGGTACACTTCAACTATGATAGACAAAATGAGAAAAATCACATTGTCTGATTTTTAGACAATTTATTTGCAAATTATGGTGGAAAATAAGTATTTGGTCACTTAAAAAAAAGCAAGATTTCTGGCCTCCAACTTCTTCTTTGAGAGGCTCCTCTGTCCTCCACTTGTTACATGTATTAATGGCACCTGTTTAAACTCGTTATCAGTATAAAAGACACCTGTCCACAACCTCAAATAGTCACACTCCAAACTCCACTATTGCCAAGACCAAAGAGCTGTCAAAGGACACCTGTCAGGAATCCCCCTGCCACGCCCCCTTCGGCGGCTGTCAAACCTCGGGTTTCCCCTAAGCACCTAGCTCCTTCTTCCGTGTGTGCCCCGCCCGCACGGATCTGCTCGCAATCGGGCTTCATGGGGAACAGCTGGGGCTCGTTTCACTCACTCATTCCCAGCTCCTATAAAGACCCCACATTCACCCACACTCCGGGTCGGTTATTGTACGTTCATGTGCGTGTTTATTCGGCGTATACGTGTTTCCGCTACGTACCCGTGTTCTCGGACTCCTCTCTCTCCACGGCTGCGCTTGCCCTTCCAGAGCGCACCCTGGATTACCCTGATCCTCCCGGTACAGCTGCATTTGCGTTCTCAGTTTGGATTCAGCTTCTATGTTCCTGCAGAGCTCCGCGCTTTCCCACGCGCATCTGTGGATTACTCGTCCCGAGCGGATATATATACTTTCGGTTTGTGACTCTCCGTATCCGGTGTGAGTGTTTTGAGTTGGCTTTGCCTTTTCTTTGAATTAAAACTCTGTTTGCCGGCATTTCGGCTTCCGCCTCAATTTCTCCGCATAACAACACCAGAAACAAAATTGTAGATCTCCACCAGGCTGGGAAGACTGAATCTGCAATAGGTAAGCAGCTTTGTGTGTAGAAATCAACTGTGGAAGCAATTATTAGAAAATGGAAGACATCAAAGACCACTGATAATCTCCCTCGATCTGGGGCAAAAATCAGATCTTTACAAATCAGACAATGGGATTTTTTGGATTTTTTTTCTCATTTTGTCTCTCATAGTTAAAGGTCATGAGTGGCCGATCCACCCAAGGTTTATGGAAAGGGCCCCATCTCAACTGCCTGGAGATGCTGGCTGTGCTTTTAGCTTTTAAGCGTTTCCTCTCAGACATAAGGGGCCATCATGTGCTGGGTGGTACGGACAACACATCGGTGGTCTCCTACATCAATCACTAGGGGGGGTCTGTGCTCTCGCCTCCTTTTACAAGCTGGCACGACAGATCCTTTTTTTGAGGCCCAAAGGAAGCTGCTCACTCTGAGAGCACTATACATCCTGGGGCGGTTGACTTAAGGAGCAGACACCCTTTCAAGGCAAAGGCCAAGGCCCCGGCAATGGAGGCTCCACTCAGTGGCGAAGCAAATATGGAGAAGATTTTACAGTGCACAAGTGAAACTGTTTGCGACTCAAGAGACATCGCACTCTCCCCTCTGGTTCCTCTTTACTCACCCAGCCACTCTTCGGGTTGAATGCCATTGTACAGGCATGGCTGAGGCTCTGCCTGTATGCTTTTCCCCCTGTAGCGCTGCTCTCTGGAGTTCTGGAGAGAGTTTGCCGGGATGAAGTTAGTGTCCTTCTGATAGTTCTGTTTCTGGTCATTCCGGACATGGTTTGCCGACCTGGTAAACCTTCTCGAACACACTGCCTGGAAGATTTCTTCCAGGAGGGGGACCCTGCCTCAGAGAGAAGTTCCCTCTTGGAAGGAGTGATTTCTTCAAAAACAGTTCGCCAAAGGGTTGTCTCCTTCCACCCTAAAGGTTTATGTGTCTGCTATTACTCCACTTGCCGAGCAGTCGTTTTTCTGGAGGCCTTGTCTAAGCTTCACTTTAAGCCCCTGTCCAAAGTGCCCTTGAGATTTTTGACAGGCAAGTCAAGTTTCAAGTTTAAGTTTTCTCTAAAGAGGTTCGGGAACCTTCACGTGCTTTCTGTAAGCCCCTTCTGTCTGGAGTTTACCCCAGGCATGGCTAGTGCCTTCCTTTACCCCGTCTGTGGTGTGGCAGCCTCTAAGGCCTTGTCCCCTTTGGTATCTCTCCAAGACATTTGCAATGCTGCAAGCTGGTCGAACCTGCTGACCTTAGTCAGGTCTTAAAGCCTTTAGCTTAGTGCCACTCCTGGCCCCTTCAACCTCCACACTGGGCAGGGATTAATCAGTCTGGCGTTATTGGACACTCAATCCCAAAGCGTTGTTGATGCAGATCGAGTTTCTGAAAGGGAACATCTCTAGGATACGTATGTAACCCTGGTTCCCTAATGGAATGATACTGCATGCCAGAATCCCTGCATCCCGCCTTCACTTTCCAAGCTAGCAGCGTCTCCACTGCATGTGTTCTTATAAATTCCTTGTTGTGATGTCATTCCGCCGGTGACGTCACACAGTTCCGTTGGACAGATTACACATGTGATTCAGAGTGTGGTAATGCAAAAGCATTACCAAAGCATTGTTGACGCAGCGTCTCATTCTATCAGGGTACCAGGGATACATACGTAATCTAGAGACGATTCATATGCACATTTTAAACATCCCATCCCACATTTAATTTCTATTTGCTGTTAGAAGAAGTTCCACTCTTTTGAGCAGACCCACTACAGTTCCACTACATTTTAGAGTGTGCTCGTGCAGATTTGTGGAGATTCATTCAGCCACAATAGCGTTAGTGTGGTAGTGGGAACAGTCACATGGTTGGGTGGAGCAATTGGATTCATGGCCAGGTTTCGTTTATCAAATTAGTGGGTTTATAAAAGAAGCAGTCAGTGTCTGGTGGGAGTGTGTTTTCCTGAACACTGGTGATGTCACGGGCAGCTGGGAGAGGTTCGTGTGGTAAGGACTACGTTGTCATGCCTGCTTGGTAGCCTGATTGTGTGGATTGGGTTTTAAGGGTGGTTTGGTTTCTTCTTTGAGTAATTGAGGAATCCAGCCATTATCAGGTCAAAATCACCCCACTTCCTCGTTTAGAGTTTCGCGGCGCATCGTGACCTGGTTGAACCGGTAAGTTGGTTAACTTTCGGGTATTAATATCTGATGTCAAAAGATGGTAACTTTGTGCTTATTTCTCTGTAATTAGAAACTGAGGAACTGAGAGCCATTGTAGTGGGCTGTTTTAACAGTGCTGTCTTACCGGGCTGCTGTCTTACCAGGGCTGTCTTACCAGGGTGTCTTCGTACCGGGTTTCTGTCTTACCAGGGCTGTTTTATCAGGCTGTCTTCTTGCTGGGGCTACCTTTTTAGTTGCTTTGCTGTTTTGCTGGGCTGTCTAGCTGTTTGGTTGCTTCGCTGCCTGGCTGTCATGTGGTCTGTGGGTCGCGAAAGCGGACGGAGAGACATATTGCATCTGCGTGCATTCTATCTACATGCCGAGCATCAGCGTGGGATGCATGGCCTGGCAGTCCGCTGAGAGGTGGCCTGAGAAACTGCTGCTATATATATATATATCTGTTTAGCTGAGGGGTTTGAAGACCTGGATGCTACTCAACAGCTAGCGGAATGCTAAGAGGTCAGGTGCTTATTTTATGAGGTGTATTGAAATGAATTGACTGTTTTTATTATTCCTGTTGTTCCTTTCCTTTGCTTTTTGTCATTGTTGTCCTTTCTTGATTTGTGTTTAGTGTGTGTGTGTGTGTGTGTGTGTGTGTGTGTGTGTGTGTGTGTGTGTGTGTAGGTAATGTGATTTGACCATACTGTGGCTTGATTCTTCTCCAGGTGTCTGGGAGACTAGTTCTAGTGTGAGGGACAAGTCCCTTTTTGCTTGGTGGTGGTTTCCTTCGGTGTGCAGTGGTCGACAGGTGGGGTTGTAGTGTCGTATGAGTGCACATGTGTTTGCTGTGGATAGGAGGTCATTAGAGTAAGGTCCCCAGCCCTGGAGTTCAAGCATTCTTGTGTGGTATATGATGTATGGTTTAATGTAATTTTAAGAGTTCTTAATACTGTGTGTATTATACCTCTGTCTCATGTTCTGACTCAGCTGTAGACGAACCTGGGTGCCTTGTGCTTTTTTTTATAAAGGGTTATCCCCGGTACCTGCGCCCACAGGGTGGCATGGTCGGTTTCTACTAGTAACATTCTTAAATATAGCTCTTACTTTAATTTATTGTTAAAGTCTTTTATGTCCTAAATTTCTCGATTTTCAGGAGTAAATTGTACATGCTGGTGCCACATTAGTAAAGTCAGATACTGATGTAGGTGAGTGAGGAGATCTGGCTGGAATAGACATATTAGGAATTATGTCTAAAATGTTCCTTATATTGGTTTAAGAAGGCAATGTTATTATTTTTTTTATATTACAATAGAGTTTCTGTTTCTGCTGTTTGCTTGTTAGTGCAGAGAATCTAACCCAAACTGCCTGGCTGTCATACATTATACATAGTCAGTTTCTGTTGTCCTAATTAGCAAAAGAAAATCTAACTAAATCACTGGAAATGTAATTTATCTACAGTCTGAGTCACTCTAGATTTACTATAGAGTAACACATTGACACAACCGTGTCTGTAAACCAATTTAGAAATACAGGCAATATTTATCTTAAATTTCTTGCCAAGCTTGGAGATTGCACAATTGTGTTTATATATACAGTACAAGATTGATCTTGTGCCAGTAATCAGCGCTATACAATACTACATTAACCATCAATCCCTGCTTGTCACGTAATTGCCTCATGACTCATAGAGACCTGTTTCATGCTGATCTTTAATAAACACTTCATTGACAAGCTTTGGTTGTTTACTGTAGTGTTATTTTTTTCACATAAAGTGTGCTTTATTTTTGTTACTAGGGTTTTGTGTTATTGCCTAGTGTCCAACAAGTCTACACTTGCATCCACCACCTTTCTCATTACCGAGCTCCTCTATTTGTATGAGATCATATTATACAGTTTCTTAGCAACAACAATCCAAGCCCCAGAACAAGAAATATAAATACTCAGACAGTGCACAACAGTGCATGGTTCCACTGATAACATTTAGGGAGTGCAATTCAGAAATGCTAACTTTTGCACAAGTACTCTTGCATGAGCCTGAAACTCTTAGTGAACTTTAATGTGTGGAAATACCACCTGGAAATGCTTTACTTGTGTAACAAACACGTACCAGTTCATATCAGCTCGGTTTACATGATTGGCTCAAGTGCAATCAAGTATCTGGAAATACAAAAAGAATGATAAAGACCAGATACTAGCTGTTTTCCATAGAAATTGTGCACCAACTTGCTCATTATCAGGGGAGCCAAAGGCCATACCATGACCATACCATGAGGGTTTTAATGATAGATAGATGGATGGATGGATAAATGAATGGATGGATGCATGGTGTTGTGCACGCTGGCTTTTTATCCACACTGAATTCCAGGCTCAGTACTAATGTTTCTTTGAACAGTTTCCTGCCAGGCATTGACTAAAAATTTGTGCATTTATAGAAAATCATGCCATTTACAGATGGCAAAAGTACACACATCCTTCACTTAAGTAGATGTACAGATGCTCATGTTTTAAAAAAGTTTTACTCAAGTTAAAGTAAAGAAGTTTGGGATCTGACATGTGGTTAAGTAAAAAGTAATCATTACTGCTACCTGTTTAAGTATCATGCTGGTAACTGGACCTCACATATTAATATAGTAATGCAAAATAATTTTGTTATCTAATGAATGTACAGTAATGAGGATGAACATCCACCATATACACAAGCAGAGAAAAGATGATGATGATCAGGTGATCAGGAATGTGTTTGTTTTCAGTCATGTTTACATCACTGACTTCCTCTGTCTCATCCACGTAAATCCCAGACATCTCGTTGCCTTCTGCCCTAATCACAGCCTACGTCTGTGGTTTGTGAGAGCCAGGAAATGATACATAAGTGGTATATTGAAAAAGCATCACAGAATGGATTAAAAAAAACGGTCTGTTTTAAAAATGTAAGAAGTAAAAAGTGCAGATATTTGTGTAAAACATTTAATAAGTAAAAGTAAAAAGTGGTCAGAAAAATAAATAGTGAAGTGAAGTGATGATACAAGAAAAATCTACCTAAGTAACAGAGTATTTGTACTTCATCACTTCCCACCTCTGACACCACTAAATTACCAGATGTAGTTTCCTTGTGGTCATTGTAAATAATAATACTGAAACAAAATGGCTACTAACGAGCGAAACACTGGCCTGTTGGTCTTCACTCATTCAGAAATGTACTGTAACTATGATGCTCCCTAACAATTTACATAACTCATTCTGGATTAGGTTAAATCAAATAGTAATCTGTGTAATGTATTAGGAATTTCTGAGGATGCAGCATGATGAATTTAATCGTCTATTTAGTGTAATCTAATGCCTCCTATTCTGAGTGCTTCCTGGTAAAGGGTCCTGCTGCCTTCCCAGTACATCATACAAACACACACACACACACACACACACACACACACACACACACACACACACACACACACACACACTCATCTTCTTCTTCTTCTTCTTCTTCTTCTTTCGGCTGCTCCCATTAGGGGGCTCCTCATTTGTGATCCGCATATTGTGATCCATATATATATATATATATATATATATATATATATATATATATATATATATATATATATATATATATATGCACAAACACACGTGTAAACATTATAACATTATGAGTGGTGAAGTGAATAACACTGATTATCTCTTCGTCATGGCACCTGTTATTGGGTGGATATATTAGTCAGCAAGTGAACATTTCGTCAACAAACTTGATGTGTTAGAAGCCAGATTATTGGGCAAGCGTAAGGATTTAAGCGAGTTCGACAAATTGTGATTGCTAGACCACTGGATCAGAGCAGAAGAATTTAATGCTATTAATGCTCGATGGGTCAGGAAAGTTTTGTAGCAAAAAGGGGGACCAACACAATATTAGTGAGCTGGTCATAATGATATGACTCATCGGTGTAGATTGGCTGAAGATCACAAACACAATCACTGAAGTATTTTATTGGAATCCACATATGATTGTATTTTATGACTAAAGGTCGTACGGTATAAATATATAAATATCATTTATATGGATATAAAATATTTACCTTTACATGTGGCAGATGCCCTTATCCAGATTCATTTTTATTTATCTCATTCATACAACTGTTGAGCAATGGGGTTAAGAACCTTGCTCAGGGGTTAGGGAATGACAGATTGGTGTGGCTGGTATTTAAACTTTTTACCAATGGTCAATCTCTTAACCACTAAGCTACAACCGTCCCTGCTATAAAGAAGTGAGAGAGTTTACTGACCTTTTCCAATTAAACAGTCATGTCAGGTGATGATGATGATATACCCCAACATATATGAGTTAAGTTTGGATCAGAGTTTTCCAGCAGTTATAATAAAAATAAGGCTGAAATACAGTCGCCATGACAAGGACTTTACATGTTATTTGGACTTGACTGAACTGGTTTACAGTATAATGAGAAAAAACATGATGCAAGAGAAAAGTGTTCAGTCTTGAAGTGTTTGCCAATTTTAAATCTTGCCAATACAACAACTGTTGCCTGTTCTTTCTGGATGAGGATGATGGCATGTACTTTATAGGGCATTTTTCTTTGATATTGAAAATACTTCGTGTATCCCTTTGTTTTAAACTGTGTGAGGTTGTGTAAAGCTTGGCATTGTCATATCTCATGATATTCTGCATTATCACATTATTGATTTATATTATATTTAGCCCTCAGATCTAATATCACAAGATAAAAGATATACGGACATGCAGGGTGTCACACACACTTTTATGATGCCTGAGAAACAAGTAACGAGTATTTTTATAAACCGGAATACTCAAGTCATAAAAATTGATCTCTTTTCGGATGACAAAAGAACACCATTATACTTCAATCATAAATCTCTAGTTCCCAGTCAAGTGCAGTGCCAGTAATACAGAAAAAAACCCTTGACTGTCAGCTAGACAAGTTCTGGGGAATGTAAAAAGATGAGACATTTCCCCTATGAGAGATGGCTGAATTGTAATCAAAACAGTGTGAGGTGGTAGCTCAGTGGTTAAGACCACCAACTTCTCTACACCAACACAAAATTCCTTACCCCTCAATTGCTAAATTGCTTTGAATGATGGTTTCTGCTAAATGCTGTTACCAAATCCATTAAAGAGTAAAGTAGAAAACCAATACCACAGTTGAGGGATTTAGACTTGTGATCTTCCAGTCAGAGGTTCACTGTTTTAAGTGGTACCTCAGTGGATAAGGCTATTGGTTACTGATCGGAATGTTGGGAGGAATTCAAGCCCCAGTATCACGAAACTGCCATTCTTGGGCCCTTAACCCTTGGGTGCTATATCATGGCTGGCCCTGCACTCTGACTCCAGTTTGCTAACATTGCTGGGATCTGTGAATAAAGAATTTCATTGTACTGTAATGTACATGTGACAATGTACACTACCAACCTAATTACCTTTTCCTACAAGTCCATTCAATGAAATCCTGACATGTACATTATACTTTGTTTGGCTTGTTGGTGCAAAAGCCTATAACATGACAGGTCCTACATTAAAAACATGTAATACTAATAATAACAACAGACCCATTCTTTCTACATTTATTAAATACAGTCTGTCCAAAATCTACAAACCACCTAGCCAAGATCTAATTGTGGCCATGCTCACACCTACTTATAAATAACATTTTTGAAATGTATCAGGCAGGATTTCAGCCTCATCATAGCACAGAGACGGCCCTAGTTAAGGCGGTTAGTGACCTGCTATTGGTCTCTGATCAGGGTTTTGTCTCCATGCTTGTTTTGCTTGACCTTAGTGCAGCTTTTGACACCAGTGATCACACTATACTACTTGCTAGACTTGAGAACGTTGTTGAAATAAAGGGAACAGCTCTCTCTTGGCTCAGGTCTTATTTGACTAATCGCTATCAGTTTGTTGATGTAAATGGTGAGTTATCCACACTCTCTGAGGTAAAGTTTGGTGTTCCTCAAGGATCTGTCTTAGGCCCTCTGCTTTTCTCTTTATATATGCTGCCTCTTGGTGAAATTATTCATAAACATGGTATTCGCTTCCATTGCTATGCTGATGATACACAGCTGTATATTTCAGCACAGCCAGATGAGAGAGATCAGTTTAACAATGTTGAGAAGTGTGTAAAGGACATTAGACAGTGGATGCTTAATAACTTTCTTCTGCTCAACTCAGATAAGATGTGAGTAATTTTACTAGGACCACATGCAGCTAGAAGCAAACTTTCAGATTACATAGCATCTCTGGATGGTGTTTCTGTTTCAGCGTGTATGGCTGTCAAAGACCTTGGTGTTATTATTGACCCTAGTCTTTCCTTTGAGGCTCACGTGAATAATATTACCAGGATCGCCTTCTTTCACCTTAGAAATATTGCTAAAATTAGAAATATGATGTCGTTACAGGATGCAGAAAAACTAGTTCATGCTTTTGTTACATCTAGATTAGACTACTGTAACGCTTTACTGTCTGGGTGTGCAAATAAGTGCATAATTAAGCTTCAGTTAGTTATGAATGCAGCAGCAAGAGTCCTCACTAGATCTAGGAAATATGACCACATCACTCCTGTTTTAATCAGTCTACACTGCTCTCAATCAAATCTCGCATTGATTATAAAATACTACTAGTGACGTATAAAGCACTTAACGGTCTCGCACCGCAGTATCTAAATGAACTTCTGTACCAGTATGATCCTCCATGCCTACTTAGATCAAAAGGTGCTGGCTATTGGTTGGTTCCTCAAATAATTAAGACTAGAGCAGGGGGCAGATCAGTGTTCGAGACTCAGACACAGTCTCAGTGTTCAAGTCGAGGTTGAAAACATTTTTATTTAGTCAATCCTTTGATCAGTAGATTTTTTTTCTTAGGTAAAGGCTCAGATCTGGAGGGAACATGGATATAGAGTTTGGTGAACTGGGATATTTGAATGCTGTCGTCCCCTCACATTCACACGTTCACTCAGGTTTGTTGACGGTGGTGTGGTGGGTCGTCTCTTATCCCAGAGATCCCTCATGTCTGTGTTACCTTCTGGTTCTTCCTTTTAGTTATGCTGCCATAGCGAGTCTTGCCGGAGTCCAAACTGCACAGTGACATTAACTTTCATACAACAATAAGGACACATAATAATTCATATCCTTCTCTTTCTGTCACCCTCTTCTCTCTTTCTTTCTCTCACTCGGTCGGATTAAACATGCTCCTGAGGCTCCAGTGACCACTGTTCCTGCCCCTCTCCCCTCCATGGATCTTCCCACTTCGTCCAGGCCTGCCTCTGGATAGTGTTCTCTTCGACTGAAACCCACTTTGTGCAGCTTGGGACGGTTTCTCATCAATGCCTTGGGTGGTTCCATGAAATGCGCTTTGAGGATGGATTGGACTGTAGTTAATATCAACAGTCTCATACACTGACTCAGGACTACAGTTTGTCATCAGGGACAAACTTACTTCTAAAGAACATATTTACTTTTAATCACCACATTATCTGTGTAAAGCTGCTTTGAGACAATGTTCATTGTTAAAAGCGCTATACAACTAAAAATTACTTTAATTGAATCGTATAGTTAGGTACTTTGAACACACATGTCCATGTGTTTAATATAGCAGGATTTATTTATTTGAGATAATCAGGGTAAACAATTGTAATCTACCATGCTGTGCTAAAAAAATCAGTGTATCCTAGACCGACAAACAGACAGACAGACAGACAGACAGACAGGCTTAGCTTTGAAGAACCAAACAATCCCAGATCATGTCAAATCATCACCAATAAAATACAGCTAACTGAGTAATCGATGCAGGAAGAATGGAGCCCATTTATTTAGCAAAGTTTAACTTATTTACCATATTATAATTTTTTTTTTCCTTAGAATTACGTAAAATCATGTTTTTGCAGAAAATATTATATTATATTTGAATATTCTGAAGCCTCTGGATGTTGGTATTGAAGCAGATTTTTGTTTTTGGTAGCAGCAGATTTGTTGCTTCATGCATCACGAAATGTAATAGATATAGAAAATAATTTATGTATAATAAATACAGGGTGTAAGGAAGTGTTTTATCCTCTGCCGCCTGGACAGGGTATCCTTCTGTCGTCTAGACAGAATTCACTCGAATTCAGCCTTTCCTCTCAATCTCTGCTGTCCTACAAATGTTTGGGGAGGTCTCAATGAAACACACGAGTCAACTTTCAAAGAGAAGTTCCAAAGCTTTACTGTCTCACACATGATGATATAATTCCAAAGAGAAGTACAGGAAGGGGGGAGGGCTGCCATGTGCATGTGTGTGTGTGAACAGAAGAGACAGTTAGAAGAGACAACTCCACAAGGTTATGCTGAGCCTGCAAAAGATGAACCTAAAACAGAAACACAGGAACCACTGCCACAAAAAGATAATTCAGGGTATGGTCAACAGAAGCATACAAAAAGGTTATTCTAGGTCAGCACACAAAAAAAATTACTATAACTACTAATGACAACAAGATGCATATTAACATACTGTGAGAACATAGAGTTGGGCATTAAGGCCGTGGACCCTCCCACGGTTAGTAACTGCTGACACACATAGCATGAACCTGCTGTGTGCTGACGAGCCATCCAGTTGGCGTATTGCCAGAAGGTGTTGTCGTGTGAGTGAGCCTGGGCGGGTATCCCTGCCCCAAGTCTGAAGGCAAGGAGAAGAATGACCGGTGACTAGTTGTGTCACTTCCCTGGATTGATGAGAAGTTGTTTTTTTGTTTTTTGTTCCTTTCTTTTGCAAGTCCTGCAGTTGTGAGGGTGTCCGAAGAGTTGGCACAGAAGGGTCTGAGGAATTGTCACCGGACCTTGACGAACGATGACAGAGGGGAACAGGAACCAATACACGTCTCCTAGAGAACTCATGGGGATGTCAAAAGGCTATGCTTCTGTAACATAAAGAAAATTAGTGATACACAGAGTACATGTACACACAAATAAGAGGGATCACTTCCAGTGGGACATTTCTTAAATTTGGTATCATGGATCCACTGTGGAAAAAGGTCAGTTAATACACCTGTGCGTGTGATCGCGACTATTTTTGCTGGCTCTTCATATTTGCATTTACCCAATTGTCTAGTTTTTAGAGATGTATCTCCCACCTAAATGGGATGTCAAGTCAAGTCAAGTCAAGTCAAGTTTATTTCTATAGCGCTTTTCACAACAGACATTGTCTCAAAGCAGCTTTACAAACATCAACAGTTAAGGTGAACGGTGTGCATTTATCCCTGATAAGCAGCCATGGCAACTGTGGCAAGGAAAAACTCCCTTAGATGTTATGAGGAAGAAACCTTGAAAGGAACCAGACTCAAAAGCGGAACCCATCCTCATTTGGGTGACATCAAGAGTTTGATCGTAAATCTTTCAACAATACAAAAAACTGGAGAGTGAGAACTGACATGAGTACTGGAGTGTGTGATAAGTAATGTTCTTTCTACAGTCTTTTATAGTCGCTGTGGTTATAAAACTAGGAGCTACTGAGCAACTCATAAAATAGCTCAACATTTGTGATCATCACAGATCCAACACCAGCTTCTCCATTCCAGAGCCTTTAAACATTCCAGGAGGTCCAATGTCAAAACTCCAAACAGGTAGTGGGATCCAATTGGCACTGGTACGTCTCTAGATGGTTCGGAATGTTCGGCATCTACTTCTTTAAAGGTCCATAATCTTCATGAGGTGGGACATGACTGGAGCTGGCCAACCTCAGGATGCCTCGGGATGGGGAGAGAAAGAGAAGCAGTGGAGAGAAATTAGAGTAGCTGCTGTTCATGATATTAACAGTTGATAATGTGCATGTGATCAGATGTTCTGGAGCACAAGGTTATGATGTGAGATATATATTATGTGTAGGCTTTGCTAAAAAGATACGTTTTTAATCTGCACTTAAACTGGGTGAGTGTGTTTGAGCCCCGAACACTGTCAGGAAGACTATTCCAAAGTTTAGGGGCTAAATGTGAGAATAATCCACCGCCTTTAGTGGACTTTGCTATTCTAGGAACTCCTAGAAGTCCAGAGTTTTGAGATCTCAGGGAGCGTGACGGATTGTAGCATGTTAAAAGTGTTGTGTTGGTGTTAAAGGAATGACAGGTGTAGATTCTGAAATTAGTTCATAATGTTTTGACAGTGTATCAGTCAGGGCAGCAGAATACTCGGCGATGTGCACATCTAGATCAGTTGTACCTATTGCTGGTTTACCTTTTCTCCAGGGTGTTGGAAATGGTCACCTAAAAATAATTTTGTGTGGTAATAGGTGTCGTGGGGTCATTCTCATTTCGGCAAGGACCGCAGGTAGGAGATCCACCTAATTCTTATTACCTGTGGCTGCATAGCCTTAGTCAGTTTGTCCTTAATTATCTCTACAATACCAGAGGACTGAGGGTGATAGGGAATATGGAAACTCCATGACAGGGATAAGTATTTACATAAGTCCTGCGTTACCTTCGCAGTGAATGGTGTTCCTTTGTCTGAATCACGTGAGGAACACCATATCTTCGTATAATCTCTTTTGAAAAGATATGTGTGATGACCTTAGCATTTTTTCGTTGACAAGGAAAAGCTTCAACCCACCTTGAGAATTTGTCTACCATCACCAGGAGATACTTAAATGGGCCACAGGGAGGCATGTGAGTAAAATCAATCTGCCATTCAGAGAATGGAGCAGTGGGTAGTGGTAGGCATTCGTGTTTTGCCGCGCTCTTAGTGATGTTATTCTGCGTACAGATCAGACATCTAGATAAAATCGAGTCTATCAGGCCTTTATAGGGTTAACTATTTATTCTGGGTAGGTTATTTAAATATCCATGTTTCTGCATTATAAGCAAAAATCATGGTTTAAGGTATTTCATTAAAAAAACACACCTGGAATTATTTATTTTTCATCTTCTCGCTCTTCCTCTCCTGCAAGCTGTAACGATGCTTTATTTATCTGTGAAGCCTTAATTTCTTTTCTTTTTAAGTACCTTTACAGGACCAGTTATGTTCCCCTAAATATACTGCATTTATAAGATTATGTAATTTTCTATTCTAAAGGCAAACTAAAACCAGATATCATTAAATGTTGCGGCGGATTTTTATTCACTGTGTTTGGTTGTGTGTTTTGGTTATAATAGGTCTTCCACCTCCACAACTTTCCTTAATTCTTTTCTGTGAAACTCAAGGAAAGGTTACTGTAGGGTGAAGTAGGGTGAAAGGATACTTTGTTTCTTCCATCAAACTTTGTGATTTAAGCGTTAATATGATTCAATTTTGCATGATGTTTGTGGAGTGATGAAAAATTGGACATTCGGTTTTGCCAAAATGCACTACTTTATAATTTAACAAGAAAGAAAACATTGCTCATCAACTAATAGTGACGTATGGTGTACAAAGTTAAGATTTTTTGTCATGAAGCCTGGGTTATTCTGGGAAAAATTATCTTTATCCCCAGTTCTTGAAGTTGGTTAATAGTCCGCTGCTTTAGTCAGAGTTACATTTGTTCCATATGCTTTCGATTTTGTAATAAAATTGATTTAGTTCTAAATATATATATATATATATATATATATATATATATATATATATATATATATATATATATATATACACACCCACACTATATATTTCCAAAAGTATTTGAGGTGCAGGGGTGGAGTGACCTGGGGTGCTGTCAGCATTCCAATTCATCCAAAAGGTGTTAAGTATGGATAAGTTCAGAGCTCTACAGCAGGCTACTCAAGATCTTCTGTTAGGATGCGGGTAGTTTGAGGAAGGACTCAAATGCAGGATGCCGCAGGGCTAAGATAAAAAACAGTTTTTAATTAAAGAAGAGGCAGGGGGAAAAAACACAGGGCAAACTACTCAAAATCCAAGCGCCAAACCGAGTCCGAAAAAGTAGTCCAAAATCCGATAGCAGGCAGACAGGGCAATGGGGCAAAGGCAAAAACAATGTAAAATAAACAGTCCAGGTCCAAATATAAATTTCATGCATAATAATTTTTTCTTTCTTGTTTTTATGTTATGATGACTCAATTTTCTTGTGACCTTGATTCACAAGACCATGATCAGCACTTTTTTGTTTACTTTTTCGGTGTATTTGGCACAAGAACATTTTCTACAGATGGCATCATCGCAGCATCAAAGATGATTGGTTTCGCTGTTACTTTTATCAGTGACTCACTAACAGCGTTTAATATAACATTTTCTAAAGATCTACTTAACTGTTCTACTTATTTCAGCAGACTTCAACAAATGTCTTCATTCCTTCCATCCTTCATTCATTCACTCTATCGATATGCGGAACTGTAAGGATTTTCTCCTTTTAAGAGAAATTCTTGAAGCTGAAAGCAAAAGAGTCAATAGCATTAGTCGCTAATCAGGCTAATCAGGCTAATCTCGCAGCTAAATGTTATTGTTATGGATTCAAGATATTCAATTTTTTCAAATTTTATTTCACTGCAAGTTGTATCCTGCATTTAACTATGTATATTCTATGACAAGTAGAAAATGTTCTTGAATCATGAATCCAGTACTAATATGTGTACATTACACCCCTAATATATACAATATATGGACAAAAGTATTGACCTTGACCTTTTTTGACCTTACTTGACCTTTCCTGCCATATGTGGTTCTTCTCCAAACTGTAACCACAAAGCTGGAGACACACAAATGTAAAAGACGTCTTTGGATATCTGGAATAACCTGTTCCAGCATGTCTATGCCCCTGTGCACAAATCAAGCTCCATATAGATATGGTTTATATGGTTTGGAGAGGAAGATCTTGAGTGGCACCTTTGGGATGCATTGCAGCACTGCATGCTTATATATTATATATATATATATATATATATATATATATATATATATATATATATATATATATATATATATATATATGTATGTGTGTGTGTGTGTGTGTGTGTGTGTGTGTGTGTGTGTGTGTGTGTGTGTGTGTGTGTGTGTGTGTGTGTGTGTGTGTAGTCAACCAAGGTGGCAAAAGTACACACATCCTTTACTTAAATAGAAGTGCAGATATTCATGTTTTTAAAAACTGGTAAAAGTTAAAGTACTGCCTATACTATACTATACTATACTATACTTTTTTTCTCAAGTTAAAGTAAAGAAGTTTGGGCTCTTACATGTACTAAAGTAAAGAGTAGCCATTACTACTACCTGTTTTAGTGTCACACTAGTAACAGGACGTCACATTGTATTAATATTAGGGCTGTCAAGCGATTGAAATATTGAATCACAAAGTAATTGCATACTTCTAACAGTTCTAAATGTACCCTTTTAATACTTTTTAAATACTCTAACAACATGGACATGAATATACATCAATGCTAGAAGCATAGCCAGCATCTCTAGGCAGTTTGAGACAAGGGCGGACATGAACCGGCAAATGGCCTTAGCGTTTTCTTTTAGGGGGGCTCTGAGAGCCAGGTCCACCGTACGGAAGAGCTCTTAAATTTGGCCACCTGAGGCACCTCCCACATCCAGCTCATGCACCAGGTCAGCCTGATACACCTGCAACACCACCTCAGTATTTCAGAGTGATTCTCAGAGGGAGAGAGGTGGAGCTCTCTGGAAAGGTGGGTTCTGGAGGAACGTTGTTTCATTTCACTGTGTACTGCATCAGCTATATATGGTTGAAATGACACTAACAGCTTCTTGACTTGACTTGAGCTGCATGCCTTTGTTACAGGGGGAAGAAACTGCTGAAAGGCATGCCTGTGAGCGAGAGTCTAGCAAGTCTAGCCCTCTCTTCCTCTGAGGAACGCTCTGCAGTTGAGGTCGGAGAAAGGGACAAGCCTGTTTCGAAACCCTCTGCCAGGTCCATCTGCGACCCCCAAGTACATGGCACACCACTCTGCCCCAGCAAGAGCGGGGCCAAAACCATGAGGAGTGAGGGCACCCTCCTCTGAATGTGCCCAATGAGAGTGGTGCGAATGCAGGGACATATGAGCACAGTGCTCACAGTCGGCTCCCTCGAGAACCAACAGCATGCTCCACTCCCAAGCAACACATTATTTCACATCATACCGATAGACATCATGGTGGACATTCCTGCAGTCAGCATGCCAATTGCACGCTCCATCAAAACTTACCTCATCTGTGGCATTGTGCTATGTGATAAAACTGCACATTATAGAGTGGTCTTTTATTGTGGCCAGCCTGAGGCACACCTGTGTAATACTCATGCTGTTTAATCAGCATCTTGATCTGCCACACCTCTGAGGTGGATGGTTTCTCTCAGCAAATGGTTTCTTCTCACTGCTCTGTTTTTAGCCCATCAACGTATTTCTTGTAATTGCACTGCTTTTTCAATCCACTAGTGCAGGGGTGTCAAACATAGGCTCGCGGGCCAAATCTGGCGGTGTAATTATATTTGTATTAGAGCTGCCCGCCAGTATATAGCGCATACACCACTAATACTACAAATCCCAGAATGCTTTGTTAGTGCGTTGGCACGTCAGTCGAGACCACTGAAAAACTGCGTACTCAGCACTGAATTTACCCAGTTTTTTTACCAACTTTGAAGCCCAGAAATGCAGATTTGAAGTGCTCAGTAATCCGTTTGTGGAGCTGATTGAACTCCAGTGTAGAGACACGCTCAAGTCAAAGTACGACTCTGTGTGCTGGACAGTTTCCATGTTTCCTCCTCGACACACTGCTCCAACTCCGTGCCCAAGCTGCTCAAATGCTCTCTATGTTCTGCAGCACATATCTGTGTGGGAAACTGTTCTCTTTAATGGAGATGAACAAAACACCACTCAGGAGTCTCACTGATAAACACCTTCACTCTTTCCTGAGGATTCCTCAGCTCAGAGCCTAAACCCAGACATTACATCTAAGAAGACACTTGCATCTAAGAAGACACTTGCATCTAAGAAGAGATGCAGGTATCTGGTTTGAACCAATGTGCATCAGAGTAAATCAGAGTGTAGCAAACTGAGCTTAAATAAATGTTGTCTTTATGCACTCTTTCTACTCCAAGGCATGGACAGTTAATGGTTAAAAGATTGCTTTTTTTAATTAAAGGAAATTATTATTATTTTTGGTTGTGTTGTTGTGAAAAAAGGTTTACATTAAAAAGGAATTCGAAAGGCTACAGATAGAGAGAGACATAATAAGAAACAGTACCACTGGTGTGTGTTTTATTTTATTATTAATTTCTCATGTGTTTATAATATCAAACTTTGGTTGTTCCAGATTCAATGTTTATGCAAAACTGACGTTTGTTTACAAAAGAAAGGTTCAACATTACACATCTGGAGAGACGAGAAAACATGCACAATTTTGAAATAAATATTGAGTTTGGCTCGCGACCTTGTCCCAGTTTTTAATTTTGGCCCACTGTGAATTTGAGTTTGACACCCCTGCACTATTGTATAATTTCCCGGCTTTCACACACCCCAGCTAGTTTAGGAAGCAAACAATGAGCAGTCAGAAGGCAACAAGAAGTATAAGGGGTAACGTGAATGAGACAGAGGAAGTCAGCGATGTAAAACATGACAGCGATGTAAAACATATATATATTATACACAAGCAGAGAAAAGACGATGATCAGGAATGTCACTGTTCTCAATCATGTTTTACATCGCTGACATCGCTGACTACATACACACAGTCATGGCCAAAATTGTTGGCACCCCTGAAATCTTTCCAGAAAATCAGGTATTTCTCACAGAAAAGTATTGCATTAACACGTCTTGCTATACATGTTTATTTCCTTTGTGTGTATTGGAACAAAACTGGAGGGAAAAAAGCAAATTGGACATAATGTCACACAAAACTCCAAAAACGGGCTGCAATGCGTATAGCAAAACACAAAACGTGGTAAAGCAATACTTTTCTCACAGAAAAGTATTGCATTAACACATGTTTTGTGTTTTGCTGACATTTTTTCCAGGGATGCCAACAAACCATGACTGTATAACAAAACAATTTTAAATTTAAAAAGATGATGATCAGGTGATCAGGAATGTCACTGTTCTCAGTCATGTTTTACATCGCTGACTCATTCACATTACTTTCATACTTCTTGTTGCCTTCTGACTGCTCATTGTTTGCTTCATAAACTAGCTGTGATGTGTGAAAGCCAGAAAATGATACACTAGTGGATTAAAAAAGCCATGCAATGACAAGAAGTGCGTTGATGGGCTAAAAACAGAGCAGTAAGAAGAAAAATTATTGACATTTCACCAAAACTAAAATTATGAACCTGTTTTGAAAATGTAAGAGATAGTAGGTACATATATTTGTGTAAAACTATTATGAGTGAAAGTAGTAGAAGTAGAAAAAGTAGTAGAAAAAATATACTGAACAAAATTATAAGTGCAACACTTTTGTTTTGCCCCCATTTTTCATGAACTAAACTCAATAATCTAAGACTTTTTCTATGTACACAAAAGGCCTATTTCTCTCAAATATTGTTCACAAATCTGTCTAAATCTGTGTTAGTGAGCACTTCTCCTTTGCTAAAAGAATCCATCCACCTCACAGGTGTGGCAGATCAAGATGCTGATTAAACAGCATGATTATTGCACAGGTGTGCCTCAGGTTGGCCTCATTAAAAGGCCACTCTATAATGTGCAGTTTTATCACACAGCAAATTTTGATGGAGCATGCAATTGGCATGCTGACTCCAGAAATGTCCACCAGAGCTGTTGCCCGTGAATTGAATGTTAATTTCTTTACCATTAACAGTCTTCAAAGGCGTTTCGGAGAATTTGTCAGTACATCCAACCGGCCCCACAACCACAGACCACATGTGACCACACCAGCATCTTCAAATCCAAGACTGTCTGAGACCACCCACCTGGACAGCTGCTGCAACAATCGGTTCGCATAACCAAAGAATTTCTGCTCAAACTGTCAGAAAGTGTCTCAGGGAAGCTCATCTGCATGCTTGTCGTCCTCATCGGGGTCCTGGCCTGACTGCAGTTCGTCGTCGTAACCGACTTGAGCGGACAAATGCTCACATTCGATGGCTTCTGACACTTTGAAGTGGTGTTTAGAATTTTGTTCAGTATAAATAGTGAAGTAAAGTGATACCTTAAAAATCTTGTATTTGTACTTCGTTACTTCCCACCTCTGACAGTCAACCCCAGATAATTTGCGGCTCGGAAAATTTGCGGGTTTTATTTGAAACCTAACTAACAGCAAGTTGCGGATTATCTTAAAATTTGCAGGTTTCCGCAGCAGGACCGAATGTTCAGGAACATTTAAAACTATGTTATCACTAACAAATTTCATAACATCTTTTTAAAACACATTATTGTATTATTCATTTTAAGTGATAAATAAAGCATTTATGTCCATTACTTTACATTTTCTGTTGAGTATGCATCAAAAAGGAACCAACTTAATGTCAAGATAAATTCACTAAGGTACCAATAGTTGCTGCGGGGGTGCGTCCGAAATCCGTGAATTTTCGCAACTTGACGGGGGGTGTTGGGGGTAGAACGTAATGTATCAGTGGTGAACCGTTAGGGCCAGCAAAACCTTCTCCAAACCACTCACCTACATTTACAACCTAAATTCAATTAATTTATTCCCAACACTTTATTCTCTTTATTTTGTAGTGTTTCTCTTGGCTGCACTGCTTCTAGTACGCTTATGTGGATTTTAGCTATTTTTTTTGTCCAATAAAATTTCAGCCTTTATGTGCTGCATTGTCAATCTAATCTGGCCAGGGCCTTCAGAATCAGTAGTGCTGGCCATTGTACCTTAGACTATATTAAATATAGGTCTGTTTATTTAACCAATCAGATTTTGAATTTCCCTCACGGGCCAGCTAGCTGGTATAGAATATCTTCAGCATTTTCCCATCCTCTGATTTGTTGATCTGTTACAGCCAAGTTCGACTAGCAAAACACATGCTCTGCACAAATTAATACACCTGAGCTAGACTTTTTTACAGCCACAACGGCTGACTGAGAAAGAGAAATTGATTAGGTCTCAGACATACTTAAAAATCCATTTTCATGGCAGACTTTTACAAAAAAGCTAGACATCGTGAGGAGGTCGGCTAACCCTGAAGCTAGCTATCGTGTCTCAGCCCAATGAGTTTGTTCTCCACTTCCAGACCAGTAAATACGAGCGGTACCACTGGATTACAGCCTCTGAGGAGCGGTGAAAATTATGATTCTTCATCTCTGGTGTATTTTATTTACATATTTAATGTTTTTGTCATGCTATTAGACAAATATTGATTCTGAACTTCTCCAGATGTTGTAGCAGAGGCGATTTCTTTAAGACTGCAAGGGAAGCTCGGCTTCCCTTATAATGTCACAAAATGAATGGTCAAATATGTACTATTGTATTAACATTTTATTGACTAAAAATGCGTTAGAAAACGTTCATCTCAAAGACGAGTTCGTTCAGAATCAGTTACATATAGCAGGTCGGCTGACTCGATTTCCTTCTCATACATTCCCGCAGCGTCACAGTGCATTTCCCTATTGAAGCCTAGCGTCCATTGACTTCAATGGGGCTGCTTTGAACGGTTTTTTTCAGCGCTTCGAAACTAGACGGTCATTGGATAAACGCTGCGATTATGTCCCGCCCACGGACGCTCAGCGTCTCTGGGGTGAATGGGAGTGGGCTGGCCCGGACTCCGAGCTTCTGCGTGATGATTGGAGGGTCTGTCGAAAGACTGCATCTCCTTTTGACTGACAGCGATTCTGTACTATAAGGAATCACTGAAGCTATTCGCGCTCAGTCCCATCATGGATTTCTCAAGTTCAGTCGAAATAAAACTGCTGCAACCTATTTCTTTGATATTTGCTTGGCGAAATTGCTTGATTTTCATCATACATTTCACACAATTATACACCACATTCCTTGTTTCAGTTTTACAGAGTTTAATATTTTTTTAGATCGTTCATTCATTCATTCATTCCTTCATTCATGGCCATCACTTTGATTCAGGAAGACTGAGGTCAGAACTTCAAGTCCTGTATTCAGATCAGGACTTGCAGGGTAACAGGGAAAGCTGTGTGATTACTTGGTGTTCCTTAAAGACATGGAGTTGGACAGTGCAATGCCTCAGCTTTACAAACTGTTCTCATTAGTGGCAACAATTGGAGCTACATCTGCAGGTGTAGAAAGGAGCTTCTCCTGTTTAAAGCGACTCAAGTCCTACACCCGAAACACTAAGGGCCAAGGCCGTTTAAGCAGCCTAGCTCTGCTGGCCATTGAGAGGACACTGGTCAAGTCACTTGAAAAGACTCCTAGTTGGTACGACAGGGTCACAGACCATTTTCTTGAAAAGGAACGTAGGGCAGAATTTACTTTTAAATAAATAGACAATTTTATGATGTAGGCCGAAAATGAGCTTCCCCTCTCTGACAGACCAGTAGCCGCCACTGTGTTGTAGGTGCACAGTTTCGGTTGTAGTGTAGAGGTTTAGAGTCTTAACTGGGTTTCTTACTTTAGTAAAATGGTATTTACCCTCCATATGTGAAATGCATCTCTCCCTGTAATGCCACGTGCTGTTATATTGCCTTTTTGTATGGTATCGATGGTTTCTAAAATCGCAACATGCTAGTGGGGGCATTAAGAGGTGGATTAAGTCGGTTAAGTCCCCACTGAAGGCCCATGTATCAAATGCATGGCCTGCCACTTATATATATAATATATATATATATATATATATATATATATATATATATATATATATATATATATATATATATATATATAAACTTTTAGTAAAACTAATCTTTAATAAACTAAATTTTGTTTTTAAATAAATGAATATTTAAATGCACACTTTATTGACAGTTGCATGATTTGTCATGGTAAATAGTTACACCAGGTCTAATTTAGAGGTTCCACAGCAATGGTAATTAATATTTAAACTATTTTGTTTAAATTGGACAATCAATATCAGCAAAATGCACTATTAAAAAAAGAAAAGAACATTTTAAAAGGGGAAAAAAAGCTAAACTGAGCTCAGCATCCCACAGTGACACATGGATGGAAAGTCATGCTATCTGTTAACCTTTTCTTTTTTGTCAGGGAGCCTGGTTGCTAACTAAATAATGACAGTCTTGCACAGACACTGCCGTTTCATGAAAAGTCCTCTTTAGTCTGAGTCACAACACACAATATAGACAAAAATATTGGGACACCTGACCTTTTCTGCAGTAGGTGGTTCTTCTTCGAACTGTTACCACAAAGCCGAAGGCACACAATTGTACAGGACGTCTTTGGATGTGAAATAATAAAACTCTGTATTCACATGAACTTGGAAACACAAACCTGTTCCAGCATGTTTCCTTTTTTCCTCCTTGTTTCCTTCTTAGCTGTTGTGCTATTCTTTCCTATAAAGAGTGTTTCTTTGCCATTATATGCTTTGGAGAGAAAGATCTTGAGTGGCCTGCTATAGAGCTCTTTTCTCAACCTTATTGAACACCTTTGGGATCAACTAGAATGCTGACTGCACCCCAGGTCTCCTCACCTCACCTACATCGGTACCTGACTTTACTAACACCCATGTGGCTGAATGAATCTCCACAAATCTCCATAAGCACACTTCAAAATCTACTGGCACATCTTTCCAGAACAGTTAAAGGAATAAGAGCAAATTGGGACTAAATATTGAATGTGATGCTCATAAAGCACATACCATACGTACGACCAGGTGTCTGAAAGCTTTTGGCAATATAGTGTATATGGAATCATAAATGTAATTGAGTAGAAAGTAGATTATATCTTTGATACGCAGTAAATATTAAGAGGAGACAAAAAATACTTGTGTGCAGTAATGAAGTAGATTTGCAAGCATGAAGTTTACATGTTTTGGAGAGGAAGATCTTGACCACGTATGACCACGACAAAGCAATGACTTTAAGACCTTTATAGAGAGAAATGCTCAGCTATGTATGTCCACATAATTTTATTCCAGCCTGCAAAATCTAAAAACAAAATTGAAATACTTGATAATATCATCCTGTATTTATAAACTGCCATGAATTATTAAATGTATACATATAAATAGACAAATAATAAGCCACATTGTTTTTGTAACACTAAATCATGTCTTTAGTGAGTACTCACTACTCTTCCTGTGTAGTGCTGTATACAGTAAAGTACATAAAAAAGTGACTTATTTCCTGTGTATTGTTGCATTGCCAAAGCAGAACATATTGTTTTTATAATCTATAGTTTATTCCCTTCTGCCCTGCCAATGATACCACCCAAGTTGAAAAGAAATATTATGTCTGGCTTATTTATAAAGCCCATAATCATAACATGCTCATAAATCTACTCTAGCAAGCAATTTGCACTTCATACACATAAAAGTGTAGTCTGGGATTCTCTGCAGTGGTTTGTCTGTCTGTCCATAATACAATTCAATTCAATTCATTTTTATTTGTTCAGTGCTTTTAACAATGAACATTGTTCTCAAAGCAGCTTTAAACAGATAATGTGGTGATTAAAAGTGAATATGTTCTTTATTAGTAAATTTGTCCCTGATGTGCGAGCCGGTGGCGACTGTGGCAAGGAAAAACTCCCCGAGATGGAATAAGGAAGAAACCTTAAGAGGAACCAGACTCAAGAGGAAACCCATCCTCATCTGGGTTGCACCGAATGTCCATTTGTAGCAGATATACAGTGTTGCGGAGTGCAGTGATTATGATCAGAAGCGAACTGTATTCCTGAGTCGGTGTAGCAGACTGTTGACATTAACTATAGTCCAATCCATCCTCAAAGCTCCTGTTCTTACTCCGTAATTTCATGGAACCACCCTAGGCTTTGATGGGAACCCTAGGCGTTGATGGGAAACCATCCCAAGATGCACAGATTACAATACAGTAATCTGTGAACAAATATAGAAGATGGACAACATAATTATAAGCAGGTTGAGACCTGTGATATATAAACGCAGTCATGTCAGACTTTGATTGTGTTTATGATGCTGATTATATCATTATGTCTCACCACCAATACCATGGTGATGTTCAAAAAATGGAAAATCATTTTTTTTCTTTTTTATTTTGCTGTCATAGCTAGTCAGTTATTCTATTCATTTTCATTGCAAAGAACCTTCCTTAATTTCATCTCCCTTGTCTCAGTGCTCTTTATTTCTTTTTTTATTTACGCATGTAGATTTGTTGAAACATGGATGACCTGCATCACACACAATACATGAAAGTCTTTGTGTGCTGTATAGTGATTTAGTCTGGTGTGAATTCTAGGTAGTATGAAAATGTTGATGTACGCTGGTCCTTTGTTTGTTTGACTTTAAGACCTTTGGTGTAGAGAAGTGCTCAGCAATTAATGTCTATCTTAATGTCTATTTGACTATAAATATGATGATAAGTCTCCAAAAGTCCCTGCTCCAAAACAACCCCAAATCATTAGGCTTTTTAACCATGTTTGGCTGTGGCCAGTCCTCCAACATCTTTTCTTCTGTTTTCTGTCTATTCTGTTTGTCTCCACCAAACTATTTTTTTTTCCAGTTATTTACTTTATAATTTTAGCTTGTTTTAGCCTTTTACAGAGTTTGACCAAAAACAATGAAAGACTAGGTGCTTAAAAACTTTTGACTGACACTGTACATGTACCATGCACAATATACTCAGTTCTGAACCCAACGTGGCTGATGTTTGCTCCTGTGCTACCAAGTTGAATCTTTGTTAAGTTCTGAAAAGATTTCGAGGCTCAGCATGTGTTTGGTGGTAAGCAGGACAATCTCATCTTCTGGGCTGTAATCTGCTTTGATTTATACACTGTTTACTGATAATTATTTGATCTCCAGGATTGAGGTTGGCTCATTTCCAATTATCTGCTTTTGAGCCAGAAAAAACAAAACAAAAGATGTATGCAGTGACATGCAAAATATTGGGTCTATTTCATAAGTAGGAGCCCGCTGAGTTGACTCGCTTAACAATTTTATATGGACCAGTGGAGAGTGTCTTTGACATGTCTTGTGTCTATCTCAAGCTTTTGCAGGAAAGAATTCCTGCTTGCAGGGTGAATGGACAAAGTGACCATTTATTTTAGCAATCTCATTAACAAAGTTTTGGAAGATTGGATTAGTAATCCAATATGGCATGAAGGAGTACTCCTAGTATCTAGTTTTTATGATGAAGTTGGTTTCTTCTACTTTTTCATCTTTCCTAGATTTTAATGCTAACTGAGAAAATTGCTTAGTTCTTAGGATACCCATATTTAACATTAAGTTAATTTAGACCCTTGCAATCAACCCAAGGTTGAATCTTCTATTTCCAGCAGTGGTGGACAGTAAGGAAGTAAATGTAATGTGTTACTGTACATAAGTAGCATTTTTATGTATCTGTACTATACTGAAGTATTTCTATTTAGGAAGACTTTTACTTTAACTTCACTACATTTTAAAGTAAAATATATATACTTTTTGCAAAATCAGTCATTTTCTTTTGGATCAAAACTTAACTGGTCAATCATGCAGCAAGCCACTAATCAGGGTCAAGCGGGCGCACTGTTTTAAACTTGTTTTGATTGGTGCTTGGTGATATATACTTATCACAAAAAAGCAGTTATGAGTCAGTTCCAAAGCAAGCAGACCATTTAAGAGAGGAATAAATGATTGAAGAGAAACTCCTGACCCGAACTCGAACTCACAACAACACCCGTGATCTTTTTTTTTTTATATGTAGTTGAAAAGAAAGTTTTGGACTCATGATAATTTGAATAAACATCAATCAGTGTTTGACTCCTTAATATCATTCTATTATATTATAATAGAATAGAATTATAATAAAACATTATAGTATACTTAAATACATTTGAAGGCAAATACTTTTACTCAAATGAAAGTTTAAAGAGAGCACTTTTACTTTTACTCTGGTAATATTTTACCTTCTGTTTACCTTCTGTCACAGGTATGAGGAGAGGATAAACCCAGCCAGTTGCACAGGTAATGAAAAAGCACATCTGAGTCTTTAGCTTTACTAAAAATATCTTAAACACAAATTTCCCCCTACACCAAGACTCTTATTCTGAGTGGAAGGATTAAAAACAATGTCATTTTTCATGAAACCATGAGCAAACCCTTAACAAAATAAACAACTAAGGCCAGCATCCTGCCTTCCAGGATACATTAGGCTCATATTCATTTCATGGTTATGCTAAGATTGTTAAAACTGTGAGCTTTTAGCAGGGAAAGTGCTGGGAAATATTTTCGAGTGAGAATAAACACCAAGCCGAATTCACAGGTAGCATAATTCTTACGCTCAATAATCATCTGCAAACTTCCTTTTCTTCCACTGAATAACTGACTTCCATGGTTCTGTGGCATGAAGTCCATTGTGTAAAAGGACAAAAGGGCTTGTTTGGCTTAAAACAAATCTGCCTAGCTGTTTAGATGAACCAGATATTCAGCAAAGCAGTGCGAAAAAATATTGTGTTGCAGAAAGTTTAGGATTGGAAATAGCATTTATTTATGTGACAGAAATCATTTTATTATAATGTGAGTAAGCGTTTTATTTCTTAAAAATGGAGAACAGCTAACAGATGCAAAAAATTTTTTGATTTTAATGAATCAAATGCTTATTTTTACAAGCCCTAGCAGAGATATGCCACCCTATACACAACCTGCAGCCTTGGCAACAGCTTTGTTCTGTAAATAATAAAGAAATATGTGTTTTTGGTTTGAAATGTAAATTTTTTTTAAATTAGGTGGATGGTGTAAAGGATTTGCGGTTTGAATGGTATTCTTGGAGTAGGTGATGAGGTGGAAAGCATTTGGGTTTGAAATACAAATGCATGAGGATTCAGATAGAAAGTTAGGAAAAAAATGATGATGCAACAGTAATGAAGCGCACGAGAAAGAAAACAATGTGTAAAGATGTGAACTTCTGAGAACATGGATGGAGAAATGCAGGCAAATGCATGCCAGAGTTCACACCCTGATAATGAGGTTATGTAAGTTCACCTAAAGGTTTCACCAGAAGCTTTGGATTAAGAAATAAATGTCGAAGGTGCACCAATATAAGCAAATTATTCATGTGTGAATCTTTTGTAAATAGTATAAATAGTATAAAAAAACCTTGACATTAAAAACAATTGTTAAGAATGTGAAAATGTATATTATAAAATGGATATATAAAATGCAGCCATAAATCCATTGTTGCAAAAATTAGGATAAACAGATGAAATCATAAATATAGATATTTTTAATTGAGTGAGGTTCAACAAATTACAATGCTTTACAGATTTCTAATGCAAAGTTGTGTATCAATGCAACATGAAAAACTTCGTCATTTTGTGTCTTTGGATCGTTCACCATAATTTCCATGTTTTACCGTTTTTTTATTTAGGTCTACATAAATTCCATGGAAAGCCTGCTTTCCCAGAAATATTGGGAGCGATTATATGTTAATTATTTCTGGAGGAAATTCTAGAGAAGGAATTGTTGCAGGAGGGTTAGGATAAGGTCAAGCAAAGGTTTTATCTTGCACTGCAATCCAGAATTTTGTAAGCAAGAAAGCAAATTGTGAAATATTGCAGTGTCTTAATGTTGGGGAAATACTAGTGGTTCGGATGATTGACTTTTGATTGAAAGGTCATGAGTTCAATTACCAGCTCCACCAAACTGCTACTGCTGAGCCATTGAGCAAGGCCTTTAACTAAAATTATTACCCCGAATGCAGTCCTTTTTTGTAGATAGCTGAGTTAAATATTTAATATTGAATTATAAATGAGAAAAAAAAATCCTTTATTAAAGTTGTTCAAATCTTTCCTGTATTTCTTTTGTACTGTAGTGATTTCCAGCTAAATACAAATGTGAGGTCTATTTCAAAGATACTGTTTCCATGTCTTCCTATGCCAAAGTACTAATTTCCTTGTTTCCAGTCAGGCCCTAATCCTAACCCCAGATTTCCCACAGACGCTACAGTATAAACCTCATCTTTCACCATATAGCTCTTACTTCCAGAAGGCCATCTTTGACAACTAAAGTCATTTTTAAAGAATTCAGTCTGCCCTTGATGATTTCCTGAAGGAATGATTTAATAAATGGGTGAATGAAAACATGCATAGTATTCTGTTCCTTGTGTGTGAAGATAAAAAATATATTTGCATCAAAAAGTAGAAAGTTCTGCATACATAATTATTGTTACCACACAATTAAAAGCACATAATTGTATCAGAATGCTGTAGAAATAAAAAAATTCTCTTCTCTTTTCTTTTCTATATGCAAAATGTATAGTGTTGTTCTTTATGTCTGTACTTGTGAAAGTCAGCAACAGCTAAAACGAAAATTCATTGGTCTATAAACCTGGTTCTGATACTGACTTGAACTTGGAGACTGAAGCCTGTTCCAGCATCGAATACGTGTGTGTGTGTGTGTGTGTGTGTGTGTGTGTGTGTGTGTGTGTGTCAGTGTGTGTGTGTGTGTGTGTGTGTGTGTGTGTGTGTGTGTGTCAGTGTGTGGGCTGGGGGAACACTTATGATAGCAAGTGTGCCAATAATGCTCAGTGCTATGCCTAGTGGAAAAAGGGTAGGTTTTTAATCTGAGGAACACACTCCCTACTGTGAAGCATGGGGGTGGCAGCATGTGCATGGGGGTGTTTTGCTAGAAAAAGGAGTGTTCTACTTCAGAAAACAGATCATGGAAAGAAAAAAAAATAGAAATATTGAAGCAACACTGAGAACTCAGCCAGAAACTTTGCCTGTACCATAAATCAAAGCCAAAATCAATTATCAGTGTAACCATCATTACCTGAACAAGCAGTATGTTGGATTAAACTAAAAGAAAAAAACATGTTTAAACAAGGAGAACCACCTGTCTGTTTTGAAATGAAGAATGAGCATGAAATAGAATCTGCAATTTAAGTATTGTGAGATGTGTGTGAGAGCACATGTTTAGCAATTAAAAGGCTTAAACTATTAAAAGAAGTTAAAAGGTGTACAAATCTGACTTCCTGAAAATCTGATAAGGTAAATGAATTAATTTAAAGAATTAAGCCACATGATGCTACTTGAAGAAACCTACTTAAAGTTCTTCAGTGGCATAGGAATTAATTGGAGATTTTAACAGAAAAAAAAGACATTTAAGGACTGAAAAAAATCCAAACAATTCAGCTAAGATCAAAATATTGGACTTCTACAAGTCCACAAATTTATTTGGAGCCAAACAACTGAATCTATGGTACGTTAAGCATCACTAGATCTAAAGATAAAAATTTAGCATGAAACCTACAAGAGCATGGCCTGCAAGGGTGTCACACGAGCCATGAACCCATATGTCAAGACCAGCATAACAAAAAGACAGAGTGACGTTTCATCAGCAAATTATGAAATGTTTGGCAATAATTCTAAGTGCAACATGTGATGGGAAAATGGTTAAGGCTTTTAATCTGAAGAACCATCCCAACTGTGAAGCATGGGGGTGGTAGCATCATGCAGTTAAGGTGTTTTGCTGGAAGAAGCTGCCTTGTACATTAGAAAACAGATTGCACCATGAGAAACCAGATTTATATAAAAGCACTGAAGCAAATGGATATGCTGTCACTTAAAGAAACTTACTTACATGTTAATTAAGATTTTTTTAACACCTTAAATGATTGTCTGGGTCCTGCAGGCTGTTAAAAAGTAAAAAAAAAAGTCAAACAGTTAAAAGTCAACATTTGAGTCCTTAAAAAGCGTTCTAGGTCTTATGTTTTTGATGTCCATGTAACGCTACCTCAAATGCTCCAGCAGAACTTGGTTTTTTTGTTCGTTTTCACAAACAAAACCTCTTTCTTTCGCTGGTCCAAATATTATTCGCTGTATTACGACTACAAATGAGACCAACATGCAACAGCCAAACAACTTTCTGTTATTAGTGCGAATCTCTCTTGGATTAACCCACAGACGTAAAACAGATTTTATGTTTTAGTTATGGGGAAGTGCAAGTTTAGCGATACTTGGCTTGAAAAAAAGGCTTGGTTAAGGCCAGTTGCTAACAACATATTTGTGTGCATGTGTTTTTGAATTTGTGATATGTCTTAAATATCATTCTTAATGTCTTAAAAAGGTTTTAAAGAGTCTTATATTTCACTTTGTTAAACTTTGTGATATATGACCTTTCCATTAGTGTCATAAGACACTGTAAATTGTGTTTAAGTTCTGTTGGTTGTACAAGTACATGTTTGTGAATATTCCAAATTCTAGAGAACAGGCTACTGTATTAAATGCTAATATACAGACAGGACTACTATATAATGATTTAGACTGGGACACAAAGTCTTGTCTTGCCATGGATTTCTCTTCCGGTGTCTTTAAACCCACCACTCATCTTATTATAATTCTACTTTCACTCCATTCACGTTATGGCAATGGTAGTAGTAGTTGTAGTCGTGGTGGTAGGAGTAGTACTTGTATTAGTAGCAGAAGTAGTCGTAGTAGTAGCAGTAGTAGTAGTAGTAGTGGTGTATTAGTTGTGGTAGTAGTAGTGGTGGTAGTATTGGTAGTAGAAGTGGTGGTTGTAGTAGTAATGGTGGTAGTAGTAGTATTAGTAGTGGTGGTGGTGGTAGTAGTAGTAGTAGTAGTAGTAATAGTAGTAGTAGTAGTAGTGGTGGTAGTAGTTGTAGTAGTTGTAGTAGTTGTAGTAGTAGTAGTAGTGGTGGTATTAGTAGTAGTCGCAGTAGTAGTGGTAGCAGTTGTGGTTGTAGTGGTAGTAGTTGTGGTAGTGGAGGTGGTAGTTGTGGTAGTGGAGGTAGTGGAGGCTAATTGGTTAAGGCATTTATGAATGGTATGAGAAAAAATCCCAACCAGACCGAAGCGGCCACTCCTCATAATCTCATAGCTGCTCAATTATATTAATGAGATAAATGTTATTCGCTCTGGATAAGGGCATCTTCCAAATGACATAAATGTAGTATTAATAATCAGATGAAATAATCCTTTCTAATCACTTATGTCCCACTCATGAAATATTTTCGGCTCTAAAAAAGAAAACTCCCAGTTTGTTATATTCCCGGGTTGATTAACTGTTCCAGCAACTGTACAATAGTCTAGAGAAGAACACTGTGGGAAAAGATTGACCTCACAGTACTTTTTAAATAAACTTTAAACAACAATCTATATAGATAGATAGATAGATAGATAGATAGATAGATAGATAGATAGATAGATAGATAGATAGATAGATAGATAGATAGATAGATGGATAGATGGATGGATTTATATATGTGGTACATATATGTATATATGATGAATCTCAAACTGTATATAACATATAAATCTCATGAACTATACTAAAACTAAAATATAATATAAAATGGCAAAGTTTTGTAAAATGATAATTTATTTAAAATTATCCAGAATTATGAAATTTGTAATAAATAATGATATTTATCTCTTACAACCCAAACAAAATGTTCATTTATGTAAGTTTATGCTTTTGAAGATTTTTATTGCTTTACTCATCAAACTCAGCTCTCCTCCTTCATATTAGTTTTAGCCTATATCATTTCCTCACCGTTAGCAATTCAGTACACACCCATGGGAACGTGCATGGATTAGTTGTTGGATGTTTATGAGTTGAGTGATCAATGATTGAACATTTCTATGAACCATGACTCTTCTAGTAGGAAAGTTCCGGTAAAATATGAGTTACTGAATTACGCATTGTTAGTAATCGTAGGGCCTGTACTGGGGAAACAGGAAATCATACAGACTTCTCAATGTGTGTATCATATTAAATAATATTAAATCATAAATAATAATTAAATAATTTGATTATTTATTATTATATAGACCATTTCTTAACACATATTTACTGTACTGTTTGGTTTTGCACTGATAACGTGTTTAATCTCATTGTGTTATGTTGGTTTGCACGTAATTTTGTGTTATCTTTTGTTAAATGATGGTTTTTATCGTAGCATCCGGGACCTAGGAGGAACATTGTGTCATGTTACTGTGTACTGTATTATAACTGGATGAAATGACAATACAAAAAAGAAGCTTTTAGTTGTCACATGTACACCACAGCACAGTGAAATTCTTTATTCACATATAAAGTACTGTAAAGTTTTTTAATAAATGTATTTTTTTTACTGTACTTAAGTATTTTTTTTTTTTAAAAGAGTATCAGAGATACTTTTACTCTCTTTTACTCTCTAGTCAACTGCATTTCTGATTTAATAGATGTACTTTTACCTCCATTTAATTTTAACTGACAATAAGCATTACCAATTACATTTTGCACTGCTGGCCCCATTTTCAGTCCAAAAAAGAGCTCATAAAAATAAAAAAACTTTGAAAACCAGCTTTTGTTGAGGCCAGCTCCAGTCACGTCCTACCTCATGAAGATTATGGACTTTAAAGAAGTAGATGCCGAACTCGCAAACATCCTGAACCATCTAAAGACATACTAGTGCCAATTGGATCCCACTACATGCGTGGAGTTTGGACACTGGACCTCCTGGAGTGTTTAAAGGCTCTGGCATGGAGAAGCTGTTGCTAGATCAGTCATGATCACAAATGCTCAGTAGCTCCTACTTTTATACCAAAGACTGTAGAAAGAACATTTACTTATAATCTTATACTCTAGTACTCATGTTAGTTCTCACTCTCCAGTGTTCTGTATTGTTGAAAGATTTATGATCAAACTCTTGATGTCACCCAAATGAGGACGGGTTCCCCTTTTGAGTCTGGTTCCTCTCAAGTTTTCTTCCTCATAACATCTAAGGGAGTTTGTCCTTGCCACAGTCACCATGGCTCCTCATCAGGGATAAATGCACACCATTCACCTTAACTGTTGATTTTTGTAAAGCTGCTTTGAGACAATGTCTGTTGTTAAAAACGCTATAAAAATAAATTTGACTTGACCTGACTTGAGGTGCGTCAAATCACACTTAGCTCTTAGAATGTGTTTTTATTTGTTTTATTTGTCCATTGATTACTAATGGTTCTTCTACTTTGTGACATGAAACTGTAATTTTATTTGTTAATTGAAGATCCTTTTTTGAAAAAATATTTTACAACTTTTTCTTTTTTTTTGTTTTATTTGCATTAAGAAGAGGCCGTCTTGTTGATTTTGGTTAATGCAGTGTACAATTTAGTGTGCAATTCGATTTGTATTTTAGATAAATACCTCAGAAAAAACTGTTTTAGGCTTTTCACCAGCATGTGTCTTGGTGTCATAGACTAGTGCATCTTTGAGCATACGTTCATTGCAAGTCAAATACTCAAGTACTGTTTAAATCAGATACTTTAAGACTTGTACTCAAGTCACATTCATATTAGTGGTCTTTTAACTCAAGTTCTAAATAAGGTATCTATACTTTTATCCAAGTATGATTTCCAGGTCCTCTTTACACCTCTGCATATTCCTGTATGTTAAAAACAATTATAGCCCCATTATACAGAAGAGAAAGTTGAGAGCCTTGCTCAAGGGCCATAAATTGGTAGATTGGCAGTGCTATGGTTTGACCCACTTACCTTTCGAGCAATAACATAATGCTTTAACCATTACGCTCCCACTTGCAAACAGCTACACAGACAGAAAATGGAATTTGAAGGGCCCTGCTTGCATTTACTGAATAAACATTAGATAGCAATGAAAGCAGACGTCCGCTGGCTTATTTGAAACTCATTCCCCGGTATTTCCGTTTCATTCACATGCTCCATGACATTTATAGCATTTGGCAGACACCCTTAACCAGAGTGACTTACAACTGAGCAGAGGAAGGTTGGTGGTGGCGGGATTTAAACTTGTGACAAAGTCCAATGCCAATGTTTCCTTTTAACATTTGCTTTTTCTTTTCTATTTTTTTTATAATAAACATTTTGTTTTAGTTGTAGGAGATAAATATAATATTTGTATTTCAATATATATGATAGTTTTATTACAGATTTTCATAATTCATTTTACAAAACTTTTTTCTTTTCCTTAAGCGTACTCGGTAACGAGATAGCTTGACATAGCATGCAAGGAAACATTTGGTCTAGCCACCACCACAACCCTTCCCCAAAGCTACAGTGCATCCAGAAAGTATTTACAGCGCTTCACTTTTTCCACATTTTATGTTGCAGCCTTATTCCAAAATGGATTAAATTCATTATTTTTCTCAAAATTCTACAAAAAATACCCCATATTGACAACATTAAAGAAGTTTGTTTGAAATATTTGCAAATGTATTAAAAGTATTCACAGCTTTTGCCATGACACTCAAAATTGACCTCAGGTGCATCCTGTTTCCACTGATCATCCTTGAGATTCAATTAATTTCAATTAATTTTTATTTGTATAGCGCTTTTAACAATGAACATTGTTTCAAAGCAGCTTTACACCGATAATGTGGTGAATATGTTCTTTATAAGTGTAAGTTTGTAAGTTTGGCTGCACAGAGTGGCCTCCAGCCGAAGAGAACACTATACAGAAGCAGGCCTGGACGAAGTGGGAAGATCCATGGAGGGGGGAGGGGCAGAAACAGTGATCACTGGAACCTCAGGAGATGTTTCTACAACTTGATTGGAGTCCACCTGTGGTAAATTCAGTTGATTGGACACGATTTGAAAGACACACACTTGTCTATAGAAGGTCCCACAGTTAACAGTGCATGTCAGAGCACAAACTAAGCCATGAAATTGTCCAAGGAATTGTCTGTAGACTTTCGAGACAGGATTGTATCAAGGCACAGATCTGGGGAAGAGTACAGGAAAACTTTGCAGTTTTAAAGGTCCCAATGAGCACAGTCACAATCATCTGTAAATAGAAGAAGTTTGGAACCACCAGGACTCTTCCTAATGTGGGTCACCTGGCCAAACTGAGCAATCGGGGGGAGCATATATCAGGGAGGTGACTAAGAACCTGGTGGTCAATCTGAAAGAGCTTCAGCGTTTCTCTGTGGAAAGAGGAAAACCGTCCAAAAGAACAACCATCTCTGCAGCACTCCACCAATCAGAACTGTATGTTAGACTGGCCTGACAGAAGCCATCCCTAAGTAAAAAACACTACATCCCACCCCCAGCACCCTAAGCATCATGTCTGGAGGAAACCATCATCTCCTGGCCAATACAATCCCTACAGTGAAGCATGGTGGTGGCAGTATCAGGTTGTGAGGATGTTTTTCAGTGGCAGGAACTGGGAGACTATTCAGGATAGGGGGAAAGATTAATGCAGCCATGTACAGAGACATCCTTTATGAAAACCTGCTCCAGAGCACACTGGATCTCAGACTGGGGTGACGGTTCATCTTCCAAAAGGACAACAATCCTAACCACACACTTACGATAATAAAGGAGTGGCTACGAGACGACTCTGTGAATGTCCTTGAGTTGCCCAGCCAGAGCCCAGACTTGAACCCAAATGAACATCTCTGGAGAAATCTGAAAACAGCAGTGCACCAACGCTTCTTATCCAACCTGATGGAGCTTGAGAGGTTCTGCAAAAAAGAATGGGAGAAGCTGCCCCAAAAGTCAAAAAGACTTGAGGCAGTAATTGGTGCCAAATGATCTTCAACAAAGTATTGAGCAAAGGCTGTGAATATTGTGATTTTTTTTTCTTTTTCATTTTTAGTTTTTAATAAATTTGCATTTCAAACAAACTTTTTTCATGTTGTCTTTATGTATGTATTTTTGTAGAATTTGAGAAAAATAATTTTCCATTTTAGAATAATGTTTTATCGGGAAATATGAAAAAAGTGAGACGCTGTTAATACTTTCCGGATGCACTATTAACACATTTTACAGAGCAGATGTCAAGAAGAAATTGATTCTAAAAGATTTTTTTTATTTTTTTTTATTTAACTAAATTCAGAAGTGTGTTTCCTTATATGAATTTTAAATATCACAACATCTAAATGGCTCGATGAAATACAAGACATTTCTGTAGCAAAGCACAACCATGAAATCAAATGAGATCAGTGCACAGGTGAGGTACTGAAAATATTGATAGATTCTTTAATGAACTGTTTCAGGTCTATTTAAATACAGTAAATACAGTAAATCATTGCTTCCTGTGCACGGTTGCTGTTGGGCGAGTCTTTATCTGCAAAACTTCAGGGATCGGACGGCCGCTTTTCCCCAAGAAATCCAATCCCGTGATCCATTCGACGTCTCTGACACGTACCTGGTGGAACCAAAGCAAGTCCTCAACCCAATGTGACTCCTCCTGGTTGCTCTGCATGGAAAAGAAACCGCTGGTAATTTCGAACTAACTACATGCTCATTATAGAGTTATTATTTAACAAACCCAGTGTTGTGTGTGGCATGTATTTATCTTTCTCCTATTTCTCATTTCCCCCTCCCTCTCTTTTGTCTTGCTTTTCTCCAGTTGTAGACCCTGTTTCCATTCATTGGTGCATTATATAGAATTGCTGCACCAATCGGGGATGTAGACGTCACCAGGAGGCATGGTTTCCAGAATTAAAGCTCTGTTGCGGAAGCAGAGAGAGAGATGGGCAGAGAAAAACCAGGCTCACACTGTGCTATTTTGGCCCCGATTTTGGTCGTCTGAGATAAATCTTAAAAATCCTAAAATATTTCTATAATCCTGGGCTAAAATCTGTAATCTTGGATTGCTGGTTTGTTGACAGAAAGACGATTAATAGCTGTTGCAATCATTTATTTCCACTAATGAAGTTCTAGCAGTGTCAGAACATTTCAGACTCTTTCCTCCAATGTGACTTCTCTTACAACGACTGTTAAACCAAGAAGCGCCCAACCTGATGATGCAATTAGAGCGACAACTTCAAACCATCTCAGGGAAAATGTCGAAGCGAGTCAGCCAAGACCTGCTACACACGTCGTCTCTGTTTTTATTTTCAAGGCATGTCATGAACAAAATTAACGCTGTTTTTGGTTGCTGTTAGCTAACATTTTAGCAAGAGTATTCTGGTCTTGCTTTGGCTTATTTATTCTGCAGGAAAGGCCATATTGCCATCTACAGGATATTGAAGGTCCTCAGAGGTGGGAAGTAACGTAATAAATACGTAACAAATACTTTGTTAGATTTTTCTGTTATCAGTACTTAACTTTTTACTTTTACTCATTATCTTTTTACACAAATATCTGTACTTTTAACTTCTTACATTTTCATAACAGCCTCGTTACTTTTAGTATTATTTCTTCTCATTGAACGCTGTTTCCAGCCTTTTTCACCATATCACTGGTGTTTTATTTCCTGGCTATCAGACGTTGACGTTGGCAAGTCGAAACTAACAATGAGCAAGGCAACAACAGGGAATGGTTCATGTGAATTCAGAGGGAGTCACTGATGTGAAAATAAATAAAAACAAAGACATTCCTCAACACCCATGACCATATATAAGGGAGATGTTTCGAAATTATCAAGAATTCAAGAATTCGCCATCAAATTCGAAAAAGCACATACAGGTAATCTGTAGGTTTTATTGTTATATCTTTCTTTTCATAAGCTATTTTAATGTTTAAAATATTTTGTTTGTCTTTTATATAAGGGATGCTGCCACATGTTGCTATTTTTTTTAAATAAGGCTGTTCTTAATTTTCTTAATTTCTGTAGTATGTGGCTGTCATTTGAAATCTAGGGTTTAGTCAGATAGTTCCTATATGTTGTAGAACTGCTCTACAGGTAAAGTATAAATGATAAACTTCCTGTTTATATATATATACAAAACTTCTGGGTCACCTGACCTTTCCTGCTATATGTGGTTCTTTTCCAAACTGTTACCACAAAGCTGGAGGCACTCAATTGTACGTCTTTAGATGCGCTATAATCAAATTTTGCATTCACTTGAACTTGAAAGCCCAAAACCTGTTTCAGCATGGCGATGCTCCTGTGCACAAAGTGAGCTCCTGGAAGATCTGGTTACATGCTATAGAGAGGAAGATCTTGAGTGGCCTGCTATAGAGCTCTGATCTCATCTCTACTGAACGCCTTTGGGATGAATGTATATGCTGACTGTGCCCCAGGGCTCCTCACCTACATCAGTACCTGCCTTTATAACACCCTTGTGTCTGATGAACACAAATACCCATAAGCACACTGCAAAATGTAGTGGAACATCTTCCCAGAAGAGTGGAGGGAATTATAAGAACAAATTGGGACTAAATGTTGAATTCAATGCTCAAAAATTACATAACGTACTTATGAACAGGTGACTCAATACTTTTAGAAATATAGTGTATAGATAGACAGATAGAGAGATAGAGAGATTGACTTTTTTTCATTGTTTGATATATGGTTCATTCTGGCATGTTAAAGAGGCTGTGCAATTTCATTTGTATTTAATTAATTAACCTGATTAATGAGAGGGTGGGGAATCCTCCGGGTGCAGAAATTAGCCCCTTGGGGCACACTAATAATCACTAATCAAACTTCTGCCAACATTCGTCACTTATGCGTAGTGTGATGTATGTAATGACAAGACTGATCTGGAATGAACGCAAAAACAAATTACATTACTTAAAATAAAATATATATCATCAGCTCTCAACGAAAACGCCCAACAAGCTAGTCGCTATTTGAAATCATAGAAGGCAAAATAGTTCCTGTCAGAACATGACACTGATTAAATAGAGGAGTGTAGAGTGATGGACCACAAACATCTGTTGGTCTCTCTGTGTACATTTTTGGAAAACCGGGAAATGCCAATTAAAAATAAAATTAAAGCCAAATAAATCTCCCAGTCACAGAAAAGGAACATGACACGTAGACAGTGGTGTGTGTGTGTGTGTGTGTGTGTGTGTGTGTGTGTGTGTGTGTGTGTGTGTGTGTGTGCCTGCTCACCATGCAGCTCTCAGAGTTGTTGGGTCGGTGTGGGATTAGAAACGACACTGTATGTAATTGTCCTTTACACTCGCTCACTGTCTGATTTGAGTCCGAGCAGCTCGTCAAGATGGCAAAGTAATGTGTGGGTAAGGGGATACGAGTGCCTGTAACAAACCTACACACACACACACACACACACACACACACACACACACACACACACACACACAGTATTTAAAGTACAAATGAATATGTTGATTGTAATGCATCTGAATCTCATTTCAAATTTTTCCTTGGTAACTACAGGATGTTCCACATTATCAAAATCTACAGAAAAATGTGCTGTTCAAGAAAAATATAGAAAAAGAACAATACTTTAAACAAAACATACTTAAGTAAAAGAAAAATGACAGATTTTAAAAACTACTTTGAAAAGTAGAAGTAGTAAATGTAACTTTACTTTTCACCTCTGATCATTCTAAACATGTTATATAATAAATATTATAATCCAAATAAATTTTTGTAGACATACAGTAATCCCCCACTTTACTGCGGTTTAAATCCCGTGCCCCAGGTTTCTCCCGGAATTACATTTGCCACATAACTAATTTGTTTGTCTGATATTCCCGGTCTTTTGCGGATTTCACATAGACCAAAAAACTTAAAGGGAATTGTTTTTATGTTAAAAGTTTTATGTTGAAATTATGAAATTTACTAATAAAAATACAATTATTCATTCTAAAATAAAGTAAAATGTTAATACAGTACAGTACTGTATACATAAACTAGCATTTTTGGGGTGGCGTCAGTTTATCTCGGTGTTACTTTCCAAAACCACCCACGATAAACGAAAAAAAAAAAATCGATAAATGTGGGATTACTGTATTTCAATAGGATCTTCTAAAGTGCATGAACATGTCCTCCTGCCATCTAGTGGTTTATATACCGATCATCAAACCTGTAAGGCTATCAATTCCCATTAATAATTACATAAACCATACACACGATGTTGCTGCAATCACCAGATCTAAACTATTTTTTCCGATTTATTGATTCATGGTGATTATTGTAATCCTATAGAAAAATGGGGAATATACTATTTTAAAGACTCTAAAAATGTGATCTGATATTTAAATGTAAAATTTGATATAATAAATACAATGGATATGATTCAATACACTATATGGGCAAAAGTATTAGGAGACCTGACTTTTCCAGCTATTTGTGGTTTTGCCACGAACTGTTACCACAAAGTTGGAGGCAGCAGGGTAGTAGAGCCAAACCCATTCTAGCCTGACAATGCCCCTATGCACAAAGCCAGCTCCATGAAGATATGCTTCACATGGTTTGAAGTAAAAGATCAACTGGAATGAATGTGAACACTGACTGCACTCCAGGCCTCCTCACCTCACCTACATCAGTACTTTACTAACACCCTTGTAGGTAAAGAATCTCACAGAAAATCTACACATTAAATACATTTTGGCATAACAAAAATGACCATCTCCTATATCCTTTAGCTCGATTATTGTAATAAATAGTTCTTTGGATCATACCAAGCTGTCAATAAGAATTAAGTAGATTGCGACTATACATTTTATCATCATAAATAAACAAGTGGCGATAGTTCCAGGAAAAAACTTCCTGAAGAAACCATGAGAGGAACCAGACTCAAAAAGGAACCCATCCTCATCCTCAACACTGAATGTCTATGCATTACAGTTCCTACAGTAGCTTGTTGAGGTTATCAGCTGTCTACTGATGGACACTTAAATCTTATACAAATATTTTATCGTGAATGTCCAAATATCTATTATCCAAGAACAAATATTTTATTTGTATAGTTCTTTAAAAAAAAGGGACATCATCCCAAATTCAGCAGCTTTACAGAAATTAATAAAGCGACTATAAATTTCAACATCATAACTGAGACCCTATAAGTGTATTCTAATGAGTGAGCCAGTGGCGACAAGGAAAAACTGCCTGAGACGGAATAAACAAGAAACCTCAAGAGGAACCAGACTCTGACAATGAATGTTTATTCATTACAGTTCTATCCTTGTTGAGGTTATAAACTGTAGCCCTAAGCCATTGTAGCAGACTGTTTATATTAATTACAGCCTAAATCTTCATGGTTCTTGAGTTGAACCTCCACAACAAGTAACCTCAAGGATCTTTGGGCTGTTCATTTGGAACCGTTATTAGCTGCAGGAAGTGGTTTCCAATTTAAATTGAAGACCAGATTAAATTCTCCACCAGATGTTGGGCATCAGGTTGGATCACGCGGACACGGAGAGCAGGATCACTCAAGTGTTTATCAGTGAACAGTTGATAACCTCAACAATAATGTAACTATATTGAATGGACAGTTGTTGTCATAGAGATAAAGATGGGCTCCTTATATATATATATATATATATATATATATATATATATATATATATATATATATATATATATATATATATATATACAGGAGTGCAGAATTATTAGGAGACCTGACTTTTCCAGCTATTTGTGGTTTTGCCACGAACTGTTACCACAAAGTTGGAGGCAGCAGGGTAGTAGAGCCAAACCCATTCTAGCCTGACAATGCCCCTATGCACAAAGCCAGCTCCATGAAGATATGCTTCACATGGTTTGAAGTAAAAGATCAACTGGAATGAATGTGAACACTGACTGCACTCCAGGCCTCCTCACCTCACCTACATCAGTACTTTACTAACACCCTTGTAGGTAAAGAATCTCACAGAAAATCTACACATTAAATACATTTTGGCATAACAAAAATGACCATCTCCTATATCCTTTAGCTCGATTATTGTAATAAATAGTTCTTTGGATCATACCAAGCTGTCAATAAGAATTAAGTAGATTGCGACTATACATTTTATCATCATAAATAAACAAGTGGCGATAGTTCCAGGAAAAAACTTCCTGAAGAAACCATGAGAGGAACCAGACTCAAAAAGGAACCCATCCTCATCCTCAACACTGAATGTCTATGCATTACAGTTCCTACAGTAGCTTGTTGAGGTTATCAGCTGTCTACTGATGGACACTTAAATCTTATACAAATATTTTATCGTGAATGTCCAAATATCTATTATCCAAGAACAAATATTTTATTTGTATAGTTCTTTAAAAAAAAGGGACATCATCCCAAATTCAGCAGCTTTACAGAAATTAATAAAGCGACTATAAATTTCAACATCATAACTGAGACCCTATAAGTGTATTCTAATGAGTGAGCCAGTGGCGACAAGGAAAAACTGCCTGAGACGGAATAAACAAGAAACCTCAAGAGGAACCAGACTCTGACAATGAATGTTTATTCATTACAGTTCTATCCTTGTTGAGGTTATAAACTGTAGCCCTAAGCCATTGTAGCAGACTGTTTATATTAATTACAGCCTAAATCTTCATGGTTCTTGAGTTGAACCTCCACAACAAGTAACCTCAAGGATCTTTGGGCTGTTCATTTGGAACCGTTATTAGCTGCAGGAAGTGGTTTCCAATTTAAATTGAAGACCAGATTAAATTCTCCACCAGATGTTGGGCATCAGGTTGGATCACGCGGACACGGAGAGCAGGATCACTCAAGTGTTTATCAGTGAACAGTTGATAACCTCAACAATAATGTAACTATATTGAATGGACAGTTGTTGTCATAGAGATAAAGATGGGCTCCTTATATATATATATATATATATATATATATATATATATATATATATATATATATATATATATATATATATATAGGCAAGGCTGAGGCAGGGCCTGTACTTGCGCACACCATCATTGACCGTAACACACAAGACTCCTTAATACTACCAAGACAAGATTATATTTTTTCTTTCCCCTTTCTTCAAAATAAATATCACCAGTTTACTTTACGTTGATCTCCACTCATATACATATAAAATGTAATCAAACATAATCGATCGGTTTGGAATCCGTGAGCTGAAACCCAAAGCTATAAACCTGTATGACGAGACATACTGCTTGATCTGGTCCATAGAGTCAAAACGTCCATCGAAGTTATAATCAAACACAGGTCCTGTCACAACGTTTATGCCGTTATACTGAGAGGAATACTTCAGCAGCAAGACGTCATGGAAATACTGCCACACTCCTGCAAAACACACACACACACACACACACACACACACACACACACACACCAGTGTAAATAAGCCACATAATACAGCATATTATAATCAAAATAAGTATTCGTCAAGTCAAGAAGTCAAGAAGCTGTTATTGTCATTTCAACCATATATAGCTGCCGCAGTACACAGTGAAATGAAACAACGTTCCTCCAGAATCCTGATGCTACATTTACAACAATCACAGAAACAGAAAACACAGGGCTGAGGGTTAGTAAGTGTCCTCACCACATAAAGTGCATGTGTGCACCCTGGTGCAAACAGTGCAAAGACAACACAAGACAGTACAAAGACAAAAGACAAAACACAAAATAGCTCCGCCAGTAAACCTGTTGTAACGAGACAAAGTGAACAGTACCAAAAATGTCAACAAAAGAGCAAATAGCAGCATTTCAGGAAAGATGTGCAAAAACGGCATGCAAACAGTTAATGGTAATGAAGTGATGTAATGTGAGTGGTACTGAAGTCATGGATGTGCAAAGTGAGTATGAGTGTGTGTTGAGTCTGGGTTGTACAGATCAGTCACACAGTGTGTGTGTGTGTGTGTGTGTGTGTGTGTGTGTGTGTGTGTGTGTGTGTGTGTGTGTGTGTGTGTGTGTGTGTGTGTGTGTGTGTGTGTGTGTGTGTGTGTGTGTGTGTGTGTGTGTGTGTGTGTGTGTGTGTGTGTGTGTGTGTGTGTGTGTGTGTGTGTGTGTGTGTGTGTGTGTGTGTGTGTGTGTGTGGGTGTGGGTGTGTGTATGAGAGTTCAGTTCAGTTCAGTTCTTTGTTGAGAAGCCTGGTGGCTTAAGGGAAGAAACTGTTACACAGAGAAAAGTATTGAACTTGTCACCATTGTTCTCAGTAAATATTTTTCTTACTGTAAGGTGCTTTTTGACATTCGATGCAATATTAAATTTTTTACCAGATGTTGGCAAAACCCATGCAATCACATGCAAAGAATCAAACCATAGATGTCTATAAATTATGTTTGATAATGTGAACGACACAGGGAAAACATATTGAACACGCTTACTGAAATGTATTTAATACTTTGTACAAAAGCCTTTGTTGGTAATGACGGCTTTAAGACGCCTCCTTATGTATGGAGAAACTAGTTACACGCATTGCTCGGGTGTGATTTCAGCCCATTCTTCCACACAAACATTCTTCAAATCTTGAAGGTTCTGTGGGCCTCCTCTATGAACTCTGATCTTTCATTCTAGCAGCTTTATTTTCTTTCTCTGGAACCAGTTTTCTTGGCTGTGCGTTTGGGATCACTGTTTTGCTGAAATGTCCACCCTTCTTCCTGGCAGATGGCAGCAGATTTTGATCAAGAATGCCTCGGGACATTTTTCCATTCATTTGTTTTTCAATTAAATGCAGTTTGCCAGTACCGTATGCTGAAAAACATCATGGTATGGTGTTTCTAGAGTGATGTGCAGTGCTGTTTGTCCTCCAAACATGGTGTCTATTATGGCATCCAAAGAGTTCAATTTTTGTCTCATCTTACCAGACTATATTCTCAAAGTATTTCACAAGGTTATCCAAATGTTGTGCAGCAACATGGCGAGCTTCAACATGCTTTTTCTTCAGAACTGGAGTCTTGCGTGGCGAGCCGCACAATGGTCATGGCGGTTGACTGCATTACTAATTGTTTTTCCCTCGAAACAATTGTACCTGCTAATTCCAGGTGTTTCTGAAGCTCTGCACAAGTGGCTCTTGGTCAACTCTTCTAAAATTCTTTTCACTCCTCTGTTAGAAATCTTGCGAGGAGCACCTGGTCATGGTTGGTTTATGGTGAAATGTGGTGATGTTCTTTCCACTTCCGGATTATGGCCCCTAGCAGTGTTCACTGGAAAATTCAGACGTTTTGTAATCCTTCTGTAAAAAATGCCATTAGTATGTTTTGCAACAATAAGGTTGTGAAGGTCTTGAGAGAGCTCTTTGCTTTTCCCCATCATAAGATGTTTCTTGTGTGACACCTTGGTAAGAGGACACCTTTATACAGGCAATCAGTTGGGACTAAACCAGCTGATATTAAATTGACACGGGGCAGGACTTCTTTCTATTTACTGATTGTTTTCTGCTGATGTCTTGACTTTCCATGTGTTTTTTCACCTCCCTTTCTTCATGTGTTCAATACTTTTTCCCTGTTACATTTCACATTATTAAACATAACTTAGTTTATGGACATGTACGATTTGATTCCTTTGTATGTTTTGATCGGATGGTTTGTTACTAACATCTGGTAAACAATGAATGTAAAAAGCACCTTTGGGAATGTATTTACTGAGAAAAATGGTGACGTGTTCAATTTTACAAGCTGTATGTTGCATATCCTGACGATTTCAAAACTCACTCTGAAATGCCGGATACACGGGAACCACGTTACTCAAAGTCAATCCGTCGTACTGCTCTTCTAAAGTGCTGTTAAGATCTGCAACACACACACACACACACACACACAATTAGCACTCCACAAACCATTTTTCTACTCTTTGAACTAAAACAACTGCAGCTTTAATCAAGTCCTTTGGCTAATCCCAAAGGACTTTTCCCAGGATACTTACTCACAATCCATTCATGCAGTAAATATTTTCTCCTGTTTATCGTTATTCTCCTACACCATGGTGGGTTTGATCATTTCAATGCAGCTATTATTAAAATTGTGTGATGCACAAGTAATCGTGACTCATCCCTTCGACACGCACCAAATCGGCTAAAGTATTTGAAAACCTGAATTTTTTACATACTATGTGTCAATCTCTCCCTGAACGATTACCACAAAGTTTTACACAAAGTGACCCTTATCATAAGTAAGACTATTTTTTTTGAGGGCTAGCATTTACAATTTTGCGATCCGGTGCTTGAGAAGCTTCTCGCATGCTGTGGAACAGATTTTGCCATGACAGAGAGCGTGAGTGGTCAGATCCGATTGCATTTTCAAATCCACATCGACTTATTTGCATTCGTCACGGGGTGTTAAATGAAAATGCATTTTTCGAACGTTGTTTCAATGCATTAAAAGCATCAAAAAAGTCATGAATCACCATTTTGCTACAGTAGCCTTTGGCTTAGAATGCATTTCGAAAAATACGCACTGAAATTTGCAACAAAAATATCACATGGCGTTATGTGGCGACCCCTAATGGAAGAAGCCGAAAGAAGAAGAAGAAGAAGAAGAAGAAGAAGAAGAAGAAGAAAGTTCAGTTTAATGATTCCGATAGGGAAAGTATGTTTGCAGCATTGCACCAATTCACAATGATTAAAAATAGCAAATTAAATAATGATTTAATTCAATGCTGATAGCTGACCATCAGCACTTGTTAAAGAGCACAAATCTCCACAAGAACACTCTAAAATCCATTAAAACATCTTCCCTGAAGATTGGAGGTTTAGAAAACGGGGACTAAATCCAAAATGGCACGTTCAAGAAGCACATGCTAATCTTATAGCCAGGTGTCCACAAACTTTTGTCTGTATCGTTTGTATTCTCTCAATATAGTTGTTTTTACATTGTATGTGCAAGTAGGGGTTCGATTTGGTTGCAGCTTTTGATACCAGCATTTTTATTGTATTTTTTTAACACTTTCTCATTAACTTTGGTTTAAAAAAAAAGAAATGCTGAATTTTGCTTTAACAGACAAAACCATCACAAAGTGACTGTCTTCCTACACTCGTTTTATTTAGAGTCACTATTGTTTTTAGAGTAAAAAAAAAAAAAACACTCGTCATTGTCTCCAGCTGCTTTTTTTTGTTATTTCTACTATTTTTTTCCTTTATTTGATCATTGCCACATACAAATAAGGAAATTGTTATTTTAGCCTGATAAAGCATTATCTCAAAAATATGTAATATCTTTTTCATATTATTATTAGTATTATTTTTTTGTATCAATTTGCATGTCGAAATTCTTTCATTAAACAAGAGACCACTTCTGGCTCATGGGTTCAGAGTCTGAGAGCAAGCAGAATGTGCAATATTACATTGCACTCCTTTGGTTCTGGTGGTCTGCTGACTAGGTATGATATTATATTGCAACAAACGGTTTGAATAACACTGAAATCTGGCAGAAGAATTATTGAATTTAGCATCCTAATACAGCCACAAAGGAAATAAGTGTTAACGTTTAACACAGAACATATTCTCTGGTGAGCATGAAAATAAAATAGTGCTTCATTAGTGCATAGGCTTGGATAACAAGTTTGTGTGTGTATGAGTATATGTGTGTGTGTGTGTGTGTGTGTGTGTGTGTGTGTGTGTGTGTGTGTGTAAGTAGCTGTACATACTTGGTGGATAAAGGAATGCGTATGTAACATTAGTGCTGCTGTTGTACTGGTCACATGTAGGACTCTGATTGGCTTGGATTCTCACATCAGCTCTCAGACAGTCTGGTATCACTTCAGGCAAAATTCCAGCTCCTCCTATGGCCTGCAGGGGGCAACCCACATTAGACTAGTGATTGGGAAGGTCATATAATTTCAGTGACTTGGTTCTTTGAATCTTGTTCACCAAAATTAAAAAATACATTTTTCATTAAGCAGATCCTCCAATACGTCTACATACACAAACTTTGATTATAGTTCCAATAATTGATATACAGTATATACTACTACATAGCATCTATGGGAGTCAGATGATAAAAGAACAAGCGACACGGATTAGAAGAGATTTTGCGATGCTTTGCTAATGAACAAATCGCTGTTTGAGCCAACTCGTTCTTCTGTATGAATCGTTCATGAACGACCCATCATTAATTTACATTACATTTACTACATTGACAACTTTAAAGCCTCTATAGATGATGAAATTAAACAAAGGCAAATGCAGATAATTGATATGCAAATAACTAATGAATAATTTTAAATGTGAAACGCTAACAGATAGATAACATTAGAAAAACAATTGTGGCAGTTCAACCTCTTACAGCATCTCCTGAGACCGTGTTACCTTCAACTCCACAACTCCACTGTTTTACATGTATAGGACAGGAAGAGCTGTATAATGTTATTGCCAAAGCTAAATCGACAACATGTCAGTTAGATCCAATTCCTACTAAATTACTGAAGGAAGTGTTATATACAACTGGTGAGCCTCTTCTAAATATTATTAACTCCTCACTATCTTTAGGTCACGTCCCTAAATCCCTCAAGTTAGCAGTTATTAAGCCCCTCATTAAAAAACCTAATCTGGATCCAAACACGTTATCAAATTACAGACCAATTTCAAATCTCCCATTTATGTCTAAGATTTTAGAAAAGATTGTCGCTGCACAGTTATGTTCCTACCTGCAAGAGAACAATATCTTTGAAGAATTTCAGTCAGGTTTTAGGCCCCATCATAGCACAGAAACTGCTCTAGTTAAAATAACTAATGACCTGTTTTTAGCTTCAGACCAAGGCTTCATCTCGCTGTTGGTTTTACTAGATCTTAGTGCTGCATTCGACACTATAGACCATGATCTCCTCCTAGATCGCTTACAAAATTACATCGGCATTCAGGGACAGGCATTAAGCTGGTTTAAATCCTACCTGTCCGATCGTTACCATTTCGTAGATTTGAATGGAGAGCTATCCAGGCTAATGCAAGTAAATTATGGCGTGCCGCAAGGTTCAGTTCTAGGACCCCTGCTCTTCACAATATACATGCTTCCGTTAGGAAATATTATTAGAAGGCATGGAATTAGCTTCCATTGTTATGCTGATGATACTCAGCTATATATTTCATCTAAACCAGGCGATACAGCTCAATTAACCCGGATGACTGAGTGTGTTAAGGAACTAAGAGATTGGATGACCCATAACTTTCTACTTTTAAATTCTGATAAGACTGAGATTTTGCTCATCGGCCCAAAAACTGGTATACAGACGCTCCAGCATCTCAACCTGCATTTAGACGGATGTTCTGTAACCACTAGTTCAACGGTAAAAGACCTGGGTGTTATTTTAGACAGCGACTTGTCTTTCAAAAATCACATCAATCAGGTTACAAAACAGCCTTCTTTCACCTTAGAAATATTTCTAAGCTAAGAAATATGTTGTCTATATCCGATGCAGAGAAGCTCGTCCATGCGTTTATGACCTCCAGAATAGACTACTGTAATGCGTTACTAGGTGGATGTCCTGCTTCATTAATAAACAAGCTTCAGTTAGTCCAGAATGCAGCAGCCAGAGTTCTTACAAGGTCAAAAAAATATGATCACATAACCCCGATCTTATCGTCCCTACATTGGCTTCCTGTTAAGTTTCGAATAGACTACAAACTATTACTTCTCACTTATAAAGCACTAAATGGTTTGGCTCCGTGTATCTATCCAGTCTTTTAACACGCTACAATCCGCCACGCTCCTGAGATCTCAAAACTCTGGGCTTCTAGTAGTTCCTAGAATAGCAAAGTCCACTAAAGGTGGTAGAGCATTTTCACATTTAGCTCCTAAACTCTGGAATAGTCTTCCTGACGGTGTTCGGGGCTCAGACACACTCACCCAATTTAAGTGTAGATTAAAACGTATCTTTTAGCAAAGCCTACACATAACACACATCACATCATAACCTTGTGCTCCAGAACATCTGATCACATGCACATTATCAACTTGTGCTGTTAATATCATGAACAGCAGCTACGCTAATTCCTCTCCACTGCTTCTCTTTCTCTCCCCATCCCGAGGCATCCTGAGGTTGCTCCAGCTCCAGTCACCTCCCACCTCGTGATGATTACGGACCTTTAAAGAAGTAGATGCCGAACTCACAAACATCCTGAACCATCTAGAGACGTACCAGTGCCATTTGGATCCCGCTACATGTGTGGAGTTTTGACATTGGACCTCCTGGAGTGTTTAAAGGCTCTGGCATGGAGAAGCTGATGCTGGATCTGTGGTGATCACAAATGCTGAGCTTATAAAACTCGGAGCTACTAACCATATAGACTGTTTAAGACTGCAGAAAGAACATTACTTATAATCTTATACTCCAGTAATCATGTTAGTTCTCACTCTCCAGTGTTCTGTATTGTTGAAAGATTTATGATCAAACTCTTGATGTCACCCAGATGAGGATGGGTTCCCCTTTTGAGTCTGGTTCCTCTCAAGGTTTCTTCCTCATAACATCTAAGGGAGTTTTTCCTTGCCACAGTCGCCACGGCTTGCTCATCAGGGACAAATGCACACCATTCACCATCACTGTTGATTTGTGTAAAGCTGCTTTGAGACAATGTCTGTTGTGAAAAGCGCTATACAAATAAACTTGACTTGACTTGACTTGACTTAACACTATTTTGAAAAACAACCAGATGCATTAAAGAGATACACTGCATGAACAAACATTTGCAGACACCTGATCATAAAATTGGTATGTGCTGCTTTTTGGGGATTCCTATTCCACATTTTGTCCCCTTCTGCTGTTGTAATAACCTCCACATTTCTGGGAAGATGTTCCAGCATATCTTGGAGCTTGTCGAAATATGCTCATCTAGTCACAAGAGGCCTGGCCTTGAGGTGCACTCAGTGTTATAATTAATCGCAAAGATGTTTAATAGGGTTGAGGTCTGAGCTCTATAGCAGGAGATGTGTATTTATTCCAGATGAGCAACCTGGGAAAATTGTGGAAAGGAAAAAAATCCCTTCAGGAGGTATGAGGAAGAAACCTTGAGAGGAAACCAGACTCAAAAGGAAACCCATCCTCATTTGGCTGAAACCAAGAGTGTGAATATAAATCATTAAAACGTGGCTAAAGAGTGAGAAATATCATGAGCATTATGAGTAATGTTCAGACAGATAAGGTTTTGGAACCAGGTGTTTTTGAGCAAGTCATAAATTAGCTCAACATCTTTATAGATTCAGCACCAACTTTTTCATGCCTGAGCCTTTAAATGTTCAAAGATGGAGACAATGGAAAAAGAGCATATGGAGAATGTCTGTTTTGAGAATTTATTAAAAGTGCTTATCCTCAAAGACCAATGAAGTTAGACTTCATGAAGTGGGATCCAAGTGGAGCTGGTACGTCTCTAAATAAATACATATAAACCGTATCTTCATTGTCATGCTGAAACAGGTTTGGAATTACCAGCTTAGAGGAAAATTTCATGCTACCACATCCAAACACATCCTATACAATTTGTGTGCCTGCGGAAAACATACATATGGCTGGAAAAGTCAGATGTCCCAATACGTTTGTCCATATAGTGTGAAATAACTTGCACATTCACAAGGACAACATAGGAAGACAAATGTGAGACGTCTGAGGTGCACTGTGAGTCAAAATACAAGTGCTAATACTACTAATAACTACTATTAAAAAACTATTAATACTAATACAGTAAATGTGATTCAGGCGGGGAGAGTCATTTGACTTGACATGACATGAAATGAGGTGCAGTGGCTGGAAACGTTCAGCAATGTTTGTTGTTTCTAACAGTGCTGCTCAACACTGTTAGTCATAATCTGCCTTTTTGGGATATCCTAGGAATAAAAACATTGAAGATGTATATAAGATGGATTGCTATATCTGGAAATTGGTCAAAAGATTTTTTGAAGTGACACCCTATGACACTCTTCTAGAATAAGGGCTCTATAATGTGACACAGACTTAAAAGAAATCGACAGTAATCTCTCAAATAAAAAAAAAAAAAGGAGGTGGTAGCTTTGAGGATAAAGCATTTTACTTTGGATCAAGTCTAAATTTTGAGTTCAAATCCCTGACAGAGCAAGCTGCCATTCCTGGGCCCCTGAGCAAGGCTCTTAACCCCATAGCTGCTCAGTTGTATGAATGAGATAAATAAAAGTCACTCTGGATAAGGTCTTCCAAATGATATAAATGTAAATATAAAAATCAATCACAAAAAGAGTTATAAGTGAACCAACCCCTACCCATTAGTATTATACCTCATCAGTGGTGTAAAGCGTTTGATTAAATGTACTTGTTTACTGTATTTAAGTATTTGTTGGCTACTACACTGACTATGTCAGCAATTTTTACTCTCTACTCAACTACATTTATGATTCAAAATATGAAGTTTTACTTTACTCTATTTTTATTGACAATAGGCATTACCATTTACATTTTGTACTTCTAATGAAAATGTCATTAAGGCTCAACTCTCCCCACATCTGTGGACTGGGAGGGATTTTTTAGCACTGCTGGCCTCATAAAAACTTTGAGAACCAGCTTTTGTTGAAGATGAATAAAAATATTGCTTTTTTCTGAAAGTGAGTCGCATCAAATCACAGTCTGAATATTTTGTTTTATTTGATCTTTAATTTACTTCAGTTTAATTTGTCCATTGAATACTAATGGTTCTTCTACTTTGTGACATAATCCTGAAACTTTGTTAGTTGAAGATCCCTTTTTGAGAAATTCCTTTTTTCCCCCCGACTTGATTGATCTCTGATTCATTCTGGCATGTTGAAGAGGCTGTTGTGTTGTTGGTTAATGCAGTGTTGAGGTGTACAATTTCATTTGTATTTTAGAAAATAAAACTTAACAAATCAACTGTTTTTTTCTTTTCAATAACATGCAGAGGTGTGAAGGACTAGTGCATCTTTAAGCCTACGTTTAATACGAATCAAATACTGAAGTACTGTACAAATCAGATCAAGTCATATTTAATTGGTGACTTGTAACTTGTAATGAAGGAGGTTTTGCTTTTCAGGATCTATACTTTTACTTAAGTATTTTTTCAGGTACACATCTTTACCTCATCAATATAATGAGGATTTCTCACAGATGGAAAAAATACTCCTCAAAGTAGTGTTTTGCTGCCGTACACTCAAATTGTCCTCTGTCTAACTTCCCTAGTTAACATACAGAGAAATTTGCAAAACTTACATTATATATAAGAAATACTGTATTGACTAATGTCCATTCACATCATGTCCACATACAAAAAAGTCACATTGAATTGCTATGATGAAACATCAATATGCATGGGGTTTGAGGAATTGTCTGCTACGTCTAAAATTGATCGACAACAAAGTCAAATTCATTGTGTCCAATTGGATTCCCAATAGTCACACAGGAATCCAATATAGTTGACGTAGACTCCAATACGTTCTCCTATTTGCAATCACCTGGCTGATCGTGCACACCTGTGCCCAATTATACATATGCACATCCACACACACAAACACGAAAACCTTTTTAAAAAGCCCCTCATTCATCAAACTCTCACTGTTGCTCTTTTTTAGGGACTTTAGAATTTTTAGAATGGTTGGAAACATTAGAATGGTTGGTATTTTGTTGGTAGTTTTTTACTTTTCATTAGGATATATCTACAATCTTTATTAAACCTGCATTTCCTGCACTTGTGTCTATTTGTGATAGCTTGATACATCAACATCCATGATGCTAGGCTGGCTAATATGCACATTATCTCAAATGTAATGGACTTACAAATTCTATATCATTAATGGGGAAAGGATCTATCAAGCTATAGAGCTTCCAGATTTTCTATTTTTTTTTTATTCTGGCCAATAATGCAAATATACAAGATAAAACGCATACTCATTCATCTATTTACATATATTTTCATATATTTTATATAGTTTATACTTTTTATTTATCTACCTTATTTTGTTTTATTTTAATCTTCAATTCTATTCCTTATTATGCTTAAATAATGGACAGTCACACAAAGCATTTTCTGCATGTATGTGTATGTGACAAATAAAATTTGATTTGATTTGATTTGACATACTACAAAGCAATCAGTGTTTAAAGAGGACTTTAAGGGAAACACCAAATTTGCTGTACAAACTAAACTTTAAATACACCAGGCATCCAAATGCTATATAAATGCCAGATGGAACAATTTTCCTGAAATTTCTGGCAACATTATAATGAGCTGAGGCTCAGTAATACATGTGGGGAGCGAAGGCTGGCCCGTGTGGTCCGAACCACCAGATGAACAACTGTTGCTCAAATTGCTCAAGAAGTTTCTGCTGTTAATGCTCGACGGGTCAGAACTGTTTTGGCAGCAAGTGGGGACCAACACAATATTACGCAGGTGGTTATAATGTTATGCCTGATCAGTGTATAATATAGTGAATATCTGGAAGTCACTCAGATAAGGATGTGGGTGTTTTTTGTGTGTCTGCTTCCTCTTAAGGTTTTGTTTGGATCATAGACTCAAACTATATAGATAAAAAGGTTGTGGACAGGATTTGTATGTTTTTTTAATCATCGTATTCCAAATATGACGTTTCAATAACTTCTACTCTTCTGGGAGGATGTTCCACTAGATTTTGTGAGACACTGGCACATCCAATGAATAATTTAAAAGAAAATTAATGTTAAAATAAGTCCATCAATGAAAATCAATTAAACTTGCTGTTGAGATACAGGGCAAAAAATAATGTTGCTCTGTTATGGGAAGTCGATGTGTCAATGTAGTTAATAAACTGCAGTGGCTGAGTTTCATTATGAATATTACATTTAGCCTCAGAAATGTGTCCCTCTAAGTTTATCCTCAATGAGTGAGCCATTGGTAACAGTGGTAAGAAAAAACTCCCTGAAATGGTTTGAAGAAGAACATCTGAGTGGAACCAGACTTAAAATGGAACCCATCCTCATCTGGGTAGCCTTACTGAACATAAGATTATTCTTGCATCTGTATCTGTATCATCATGTGTGTGTGTTTGTGTCTGTTTTTAATGCCCACCCGTCTCTCCACAGTGAACGAGCTCCACAGAGGCATGAGCTTCTCTTTGCTGTAGGCACTGATGAATCCGTGATTGTACAGGAGACAGTAATCCGAGTTGGACTGCAGGACTAGCGGCTGGCCGAACAGCAGATGCTTGCTTTTGCTCTGAGACACTAAAAACACACACAAAAAAAAACTTAGTCATTATTAGATTTCCAGGCAACAAAATTAATGTAATGGGCAATACATTGAAGCTTATACTGTATTTGCTACCTATTGTATAGCTAATACATATATAATTCGTCCATTCTTGATACAGCTCACAATCACTTACTTATAGATTCTATTTAGCTTTGGACATTATTGTTTACTGAGAAATGTGAAGCCATTTACCACCTTAACAATACTGTTTCCTGTACATATTACAATGAACTCTTGAATGTAACTGCTCTACTTTGTTACATTTTCCTGTTTCAATACACAGAGTAAACATTACATTTGAGATGATTAAGTGTCTCTGCAGGTAAGGCCTAGCATAACATTGTTTTCCTGCAAAGTAGATTGCTGTAGCAACCATAGTGATAGTACCGTATGTTTGATTTAATTAGGAAGGCAGCTCAATTACAACGAATCCTGGATATAAAAGGTAAGCCTTCTTAAATAATGAAACATCTAGACCTTGACATGCAATCACACACCCTTTGTTACCAATCTTGGTCTCTAATGTGTAAAGTATCTCTGTTAAATACACACAATGATTATTACCTTCCGTTTCGGACAAGTTGAGGCGAGAGTTGGGGTTGATGCCCCCCTGCAGCAAACACACCGTTAGACCACTAATATCTTTAGACAGCAAAACATTAGGTAACATTTAGGTTTCAGAAATTTGCTAGTTTTGGCAAGGATGAGTGAGTGAGCAGTGGAATTTAAAATGTATAAGGTTGATAACTTTTTGAAGATATTTTGTGATAATACTTTGCCTCACCTGTCCCTATAGAAGAACCAGTATCAGTATAAAGAGTCATTGTGAGATGTGAGTGCATACCAGGGCAGGGCAGGAGCAGCCAAGTGGGTCAGTAGGATCTAGGCTGGTTAAAGGACATTGGCCTGGTGGACTCTGCTCCACAGGGGGCTGAGGTGTATAAGGTGGCAAACGCAGCAGATGGTTCAGGCTTCCATGACTCCCATTATTAGGTGCTGGGGTGATTTCTAATACATCTGAATCACAAAAGCAGAAAGGTCTATTAACTAGATGTCTGGTAATTTAAACCACTGCTTGAATGTTGTTAGAAAAGAAACAAAAGGAGCTGAATGACTTAAAGGCTTTATGTTTGAATGTTGACTAGTGGTGCTGGTACATTTTAGTCACATACTGTATTTCTTGTTATTTAGTCAATTCAGTTTTACTGATTGTATCCAGTAATACTGACCTGAGAAAAACATAATGCCAAGATCCTGGGAAGTACGAGTAGTAGTGGTGGTGATGGTAGTAGTAGTAGTGGTAGTAGTAGTAGTAGTTGAGTTAGTGGTATTGGTGGGAGTAGTAGCAGTAGTATTGCATTGGTGGTAGTAATACTGGTATTTGTAGTAGTACTGGCAGTTTAATTGGTGGAAGTGTCTGTAGTTGTTGTGGTACAGTTAGTAGTAATACTGTCAGTGGTAGTAATGGTACTACTAGTATTAGTGGTAGTGGTGGTAAAATAATGGTAGTAGTAGTAGTAGTAGTATTAGTGGTAGTAAAATAATGCTGGTGGTATTAGTGGTGATAATAATGGATGTTATACTAGTAGTAGTAGTAGTAGTAGTAGTAGTAATATTGGTGGTAAGATAGTGGTTGTAGTAGTACAAGTAGTAGAGTTAGTGGTAATAATAGCAGTTGTAATACTAGGAGTGGTGGTAGTGGTATTGGTATTGGTAGTAGTAGTGATAATAATGGTTGTTGTAGTAGTGGTAGTGATAGTAGTAGTGATAGTGGTGGTAGTAGTAGCAATAGTGGTGGTAAGATAGTGGTTGTAGAAGAAGAAGTAGAGTTAGTGGTAATAATGGCAGTTGTAGTAGTGGCAGTGGTGGTAGTGGTATTGGTAGTAGTATTAGTAATTGTGGTGGTAGAATAGTGGTTGTTGTAGTAGTAGTAGTAGAAGAAGAAGTAGTGTTAATGGTAATGGTGGTAGTAGTTGTGGTAGTACTGGCATTGATGGTAGTGGTAGTAATAGGGGTATTGGTAGTAGTATTTTCACTATTTTCAAAAGCATTTCAGTATTTTTAAAAGCATTTCACTGCATGCCGTACCCTGTATGTATGTGTATGTGACAAATAAAATCAGATTTGATTGATTTGATAGTAGTGGTGAAACAATTGTGGTTGTTGTAGAGTTAATAGTAATGATGTTTTTAGTGGTGGTGGTAGTAGTAACACTAGCATTGATAATAGTAATGTATTAGTAGTATTAGTAGCATTATTATTATTATTAGTAGTAGTAGTAGTAGTATCAAGGGTGGTAAAATAGTGGTTATAATAGTAGTGGTGGTGGTGGTAGTAATGGTGGTGGTGGTAGTAGTAGCAAAGTTAGTAGCAATGGTAGTAGTGGTTGTACTAGTAGTAATGATGGTATTGTTAGTAATAGTCATAGTACTAGTAGTAGTAGTTGTTGTAGTAGAGTTAGTGGTAATGGTAGTAGTAGTAGTTGTTGTAGTAGTTTTAGTAGAGTTAGTAGTAATAATGGTGTTAGTGGTTTCAGTAGTACTAGTAGTAGTGGTAGTATTAATGGTGGTCAAATGGTGGTTGGAGTACATTTTATGGCATTTGGCAGAAGTCCTTAACAACTGAGAGGGTTAAGGGCCTTGCTTAAGGGTCAAGCAGTGGCAGCTTGGTGGTGGTGGGATTTAAAATGGAGGTTTCGATCTTAAAGGCCTTAACCACTGAGCTACCACATCCATGTAGTGGTAGTAATGGTAGTGGTGATAGTGGTAGTAGTAGTAGTGGTGATAGTAATAGTGGTATGGTAGTTGTAAAGGTGGTGGTAGTAATAGTAATAGAGGTAGAAGAATTGGAGGTAGTAGTAATTGTAGTAATTGTAGTATTGGTTGCAGTAGCAGTGGTAATAGTAATAGTAGTGTTAGTATTAATGGTTGTAGTAGTAGTGGTAGATGTACTGATAGTGGTGGTAACATGCATTCTGTAAAGTTAATTCAAGCAAATGGGTTCTTATTTACCCCATCATACCACATCCTCTGTAAATCCCATTTATTTATTTTTATTTTTTTAAAGTCTATTAGGAACTGCATCTCACTGACCTTCAAATAGAAGGTCTGAAACTGAACTGAATCCTCAAACTCATATCTTAATAGGATACACACGCAAACTATTTCCTTGAAAAGAAATTTGTAAAATTGATTCGCACTTTAAAGAATGATCAACAAATCAGTCACTATAGTCACAACATAAAGCGACTAGCCGTAAACAGATGTTTTATATTGACTGAAAATTTGTGTTAATGCTGATTGCATAATAGCTGAAGAATATCAGATGTTTCCACAAATGTTTTGTTGAGAGAAGAACCAGAAGTGTAACATAACAACAGGGTGAATGCCCTAATAGGAGCCATATGCTGTATGGTTTCCTTATTTAAATATCATGGCAAATACACAAAATATGTGTATGAAATGAAATTAGGCTCCAATGATAACCAGCAAAAGACCAAATGTAGACAGCGCAATAGTGCTCATTAAACCGAAGCCATAATGAGGTGAAAATGTGTCTGAAAAGAACATTTCCGACATCCGTGGAAGGTATGAGCAAAGAAATGCAAAACAAAGGTGCCTTAAAAAATTATGAAATCAAATGTTACATCCAAAATTGCCTTAGGAAACTTTTGCATTGTCCTTGAATAAACCATAAGGAGCCTTAGGTACACTCTGTGTGGTTTTAAAGGAAATCGTCTCATACTGTGTTCTTGCTTTTGTTGGAGACCTGTTATTACTGTCCCACTTGTTTTGGTTTTGCAGCTTCGTAATTTCCAGTGGCTTTCATTTTTATTTTGTCTGAAAAGTTGCCTATTATTATAATATCGTCATTTTACTGACATACAATTGGTTATTTTTAGTAGCATTCAAATTTTTTTGGAAAAGTTTGAAAAGGTGACTTGTTTTTTTAATTACTACACATTTAACAATGGACTCAACAATTGTCTCAAAGCAGGTTCTCATTTATTTTTTCAGTTGTCTTGGACATAAAAATGTTCCCAGAATTTGGTGTCACTAAACCACATAGTAACCATGTACTTTCCGGGAAAGCAATGTTTTTCTACTCAAAAAAACAAAGAACACCAACCCTCACTGCCTTACTGGGAAACTTGCTTTGCCTTTCCTCCCATACACACACACACACACACACACACACACACACACACACACACACACACACACACACACACACACACTGTTTGGCTGAGAACATTGCTTCACTCTCTGGCCTCTATGTAGTCTTCACTCCCACACCTTTATACCTTCCCACAAAGTCCCCACTATTCATTGTCTATTACCAGTAGGGACGTCAATCTGCCCCAGGCATTCCAAGCCCCACTGGGTTTTAGTGGCTACATGAGTCAAACCTGAAACTGGGAGGGGCAAATGACAGCAAATTCATGGAAAATATGAGGCTACAAGAAACCATTAGAGTAAATGAATGTTATAAAGTGATGCATAAAATTATGAAGGTACAGTCAGACTTATTGGAGTTTCCAATTTAAATAGGGTCTGGTGAAAATACCATTAAACCTTGAATTGGACTTGGATAATGTGACGACAGGCCTCAACCCTAAGTACCAAAAGGGGCAAGTGCTGCGAACTCAACCGTCAGCAGGGTGCAGAAGAACGGCATTGAGGAGGTGCAGCCCAACGCAGCAAACCAATAGGGTTTTTTTGGGCACCAGAAAACTTTTCTTCTTCCTTTTACTTTCATTTCTATTCCCTAATAAAGAGACCTTTACCCCTGATTTAACTTTCCCATGCCTGTGTTCAGCCCGATGCGCAATAATTAGAGAGTAGTGTTGCCTGGACCTTAATGGATTGCTGCTTCGGGATATAGATTTGAATTTGGATTTATGCTAAACAATCTATTCAAGTTTTTTTTAACCAGAAATCTAGTTTATAAAAACAACTCACCACACATAAGATTGTAGAGCTCGATGTTGGAGAAGGGCTCAACTTTAGTCTGAAAGTGAAACTTGGGGCCATAACTGAGAAACATCGCCTAGTATGGAGGACGAGAGAACCAGCATGAATGAGGATTAGTTAAATAATAGCGAGTGAAGAAACGGAAATGTACTTGATACACATGAAAGTTGTTTAGAACGATACGGAAACATGAAAATATACACACGCACCTGCATGTTAGGGTCGTCGTTGTCATATCCATGATTTCCACCAGAGCAAAATGTGAGAGAACCTGCATATCTACAGAAAACACACATTCTAGATGTTTTGCCAGATCCAAGGAGTAAATATGTGCTTAGGAAGATTGTACCTCTCGAACAGCCATAGGGAGTCGACGAGGATGTTGACATCCTCGATGCGTCTGCTGTGTGCATAGTGGAAACGTTTGGGCAGGTCAGGTTTGAGGTAGGGCTTTATCTTCTGTTCAGGCTTCTTGCACTACACAACCCAACACATGTATATTGTAAATACACTCCCACTGCATTGTTTAAATTTTATATCTAGTTTTCATGTGTGAGGCAGAAAAATGGTGTTTTATATGCTGATATGCTCTTTAATAAGTAGTAGTTGGGTTCGGGGAGAAAATGCCATGGTCTTGCTATAGGATTGCTGTATTACTATGCTTGTGTATTCATTTTGCTTTCGTTTGTTTTGGTGATTATTCAACCTCAGTACAGAGATAAAGATTTACATACCATCAAACTGGTCACTAAGCCTGCAGGATCAACTGAAAAACAGAAAACACAACTTAGATCAGTCATGGTCTAGTAATTAGTGCAAAAAATCTAATCAAAACGAATATTGGTTTCCAAGCAATAACAATAACCACCCTAAATAGTGTTTTTCAATAGCAATAACCACATCCACTCCTGCTGCAAAATGTTTTAATCCTCTTAAAACATACAACTAAATTTATTAAGTAAAAGGCAGCAAACCTTTTAGTGACATACACTATATAAGGGACTTTCATAGTAATGATTATGAACAGCAACTACGCTAAGTTCTCTCTACTGCTTCTCTTTCTCTACCCATCCCGAGGGATTCTGAGGTTGTGCCAGCTCCAGTCACGTCCCACCTCATGAAGACTGTGGACCTTTAAAGAAGTAGATGCCCACAAACTTTCCGAACCATCTAGAGACGTACCAGTGCCATTTAGATTTAACCTCATGTGGAGTTTGAACATTGAAATGTTTAAAGGCTCTGGCATGGAGAAACTGGTTTTGGATCTATGATGGTAACGAATGTTGCGCTATTTTATGAGTTGCTCAGTAGCTTCTGGTTCATTAACCTTAAATGACTGTAGAAAGAACATGACTCATAATCTTACATTCCAGTAATCATGTTAGTTCTCACTCTCCAGTGTTCTGTATTGTAGAAAGATTTATGGTCAAACTCTTGATTTCACCCAAATGAGGATGAGTTCCCTTTTGAGTCTGGTTCCTCTCAAGGTTTCGTCCTCATAACATCTAAGGGAGTTTTTCCTTGCCACAGTCTCCATGGCTGCTCATCTGGATTAAATAAATACACATCGTTCACCCTAACTCTTAAATTCTGTAAAACTGCTGTGAGACAATGTCTTTAGGATTTAGGTGCAGTGACTGGGCAGGTCATTCTATGTTAGATATCACTCCAGAGTTCTGTTATGCATATGAGCCAGTAATACATAATGAGCTCTTGGCAAGCTTTACAAAATGCATGGAAATATTGTTTAATGAAAACATGTTCCCTTTTGAGTCTGGTTCCTGTCCTGTTTGAACATAAAACATAAAAGACTGTGTTTCCACTTTTGACAGGTCTGTACGTGAGCTAATATACTATAAATGAGTTCTGAGCTAAAGGCAGTATTTAGCAAATTGCAAAATATGTCATTTTTCACAGAAAACCTTCGACCCCAAACAGAGCATTTTCACAGAAATTACTTACTTCCTTAATTATTTTGATTAAAAAACAAACCACACCCATGATACTTATAATAAATGACCAACAATCATGTGTACAATGTGGTGTGGGTGTGTGTGTGTGTGTGTGTGTGTGTGTGTGTGTGTGTGTGTGTGTGTGTGCACAAATGTATACTTACAGCTGACTGATTTGTTCACTGCTCTGATTCGGCCGAAGGGTCCCTCGTACACATAAAGATGTGACACATCACCTATGTAATTCTTTAGAACCTCCTTTCGGTCACAGCTAGTTTCAGCCATTCCTACACACACAAATACACACATGAACAATGAATGTCAAATTTGCAGTCCAACAACACAGATGTATATGAGAAGTTGTTCCATTTGGGACAATGTTTTCCCACGTATTCATCACAGCCACAACACTTACAACTGTTTTAACCCATTCAGCTACATTCATTCCAAATGTAAAAAGCAATGTAATAATAAAAAAAAAAAAAAAGCGAAAAAAAACATATGCATAAAGGAAATAGATTATTTTTTTCTATTTATAGCTGTAACATTTTGAAGTAAAATCTCGATGTATGTATTAAGCTAATTTAATTGCAAAAGCAATAAAAAAGATTTTTAAGGGGTGCGCCGTAACAATTTTTAGAATATTTTTGCTTTTTTTTTTTCGTTAGCTTAATACATTGAATTTAATACCTTAATAACTAAATACCTAGTAATACATCGGTTACAAGCCAAACAAAACATTAACGTCATATACTTTAATACGGAATTCTATTTATTTAGAACATTACATATAATATCCATGTAAATAATTCACTGTTTGTAATAATGGCATATATACATCTTGAACCTACTTTAATTCATAAAATGGCAGATATTCCAGATGCATTGTGTTTAAAAATGTATTTAAAAAAGAAATGAAATACTGTTAATACTTTTTCACAGTCTGTGGGTTAGCCAGCTAAGAGAAAAACTCACCGTGATCTGCTACAATGATAATGTTAATGCATTCATGAAGTTTGAGCTGTTTGAGTCCATTCATCAATTGTCCAATCACTTTGTCCACTCCTTGGATTGCACTAACCAGCTACAGGAAAGAAGTGGCAAAGCAATAAGAGACTATACATATATACATAAATATTATATATGTTTTTTATTGTATGAATTTGTTTTCTTTTCTTGACAGCTTTACGCACTCTTGGCATTCTCTCAGGTTAATGAGGTTGTCACCTGGAATGTTTTTAAAAACAATATTGGAGTTCGTAGAGGTATAAGGTGCTTGTTGGCTGCTTCCCAAATGATTTCCACTAGATTAAGATAGAGTGATTGTGGAGGCCAGGTCATCTGATAGAGCACTCCATCACTCTCTTTCTTGAAAAAGTAGATCTTACATAATTTAGAAGTGTGTTTGGGGTCATTGTGCTGTTGGAATAAAGATGATGGGATGTCTTGTGAAAAGCTGTGGTAGCCATACTGGTTAAGTGTGCCCTAAATATTTTACTAAATCACCACCAGCAAAAGCACCCCCACACCATCACACCATCACACCATCACACATCCTCCATACTTCACAGTGGAAACCAAACATTCAGGAACCATGTGTTTACCCTCTGTGCTCAAATTTGGACTCAAAGGACAGTTTTTCACTGATCTAATGCCCCCTCCTTGTGGTTCTTAGCCAGAACAAGTCTCTTCTGCATATTGTACTTCAAAAGTAATGGTTTCTTTCACACAATTTGACCTTGAAGGCCTGACTCATGTGGTCTCCGCTACACAGTGGATGTTAAAATATGTTGACCACTTGAACACAGAGAAGCGGACTGTCTTTTCTCTTTACTTAACTGAGTGTTTCCTGCTATAATGTGGATTTGTACCGGGGTTATAATAGCACTAATAGGGCTTTTGACTGATGGTCTAAAGAACATTAAAAACGCAAGAAATATCACAAATGAACTTTTGAAAATGCCCACCTGTGAACTGAATACTATTCAAAACGACTACCTCATGAACCTGATAGGAGAATGCTATGAGTTGGAGCTATGTTAAACAATCTAAAATATAAAACATATTCAGTTTATTTAACACTTTTTTGTTTACTCATTGAACACATTAATAACACGATGACGCAAATTTCTGTTTCACCATTTTTTTTTTTTTATATATAATTAAATAAATATAAAAGAGACGAAATTTTAAAGCTTTAATACAACACATTTATTCACAATATTCTTTTTTTTTTTACTGATGCAGAGTGTGTGAGCTGTTATTCATGCTGGGAGGATTTTTCAACTGAAATAAAGTAGAAAATCTGTACATTTATATGTGTGTTTGGTCAAAGACAGTCTTCATCCGCAGTCTTTATTTGAATAATTATAATTCATAATATTTTTGTTATTTATTCGCTAATAATATAATCTAAATAAATACATCAAAAAGTATCCATTAATGAATAATTTCATTATACAATAATTTATTAATAATTCTTGTATTGCATTTTAGTTAAATTAATTATATATATATATATATATATATATATATATATATATATATATATATATATATATATATAAATTAATTTAATATATTAACATTTTATAATATTAGTTAAGAATATATTTTGTGTGAGAGACTGAAATACAATACTGTTAAAATTCTGGTGCATACAAAAATCTGAACTTTACACTATGACTAATGTAATTAAACACACAATCACACACACAGTAACAACGCCTAGTCTTTATTGGGCTATAAAAAATTTAACACAGGGTGTTCGGGCTTTTATAAGAAAAAGGCCACGCAGACATGGCAATCGCGACAGTTTGTAGCCACAGGATATAGGTGTGCTATAGAAAAAACCTCAGTGTATTCAGTTTAGAGCGTTCTACTAATTAGTGCACAATCCCGGCATCTAGTGATCAGAAATTGTAAAATGAGTGGAATATATTTATTAATATTTAAATTGCATGCGAACTTACTGCATTTTTATTATTATACATGTACATATGGCTATCAATGCATTTATACCTATTCCTATTAAATCATTCTTAAGGATTTTTACGTTCTACACAAGTTTTTATGAGCCACATTTGTCAAGTTTTTTCTCTGTATATATTCTGTTGTGATTTTTTCCAGTCACTTTCAGTCACAGTAAAACGCTTTGTGCTGCTTTTATATTTGTATTAATGTAATGTACTTTTCAGGAAGTCTTGTAATATTTTCTGTTGTTCTGATCTTAAAATCTAACCTAATATTGTAACCTAAATGTGTGTGTGTGTGTGTGTGTGTGTGTGTGTGTGTGTGTGTGTGTGTGTGTCCTTCTCACCCCTCCACTGACAGGTCCGAACTTGTGTCCTGATTTATCCGGCTCCTCCAAATACAAAGTGAAAAAATCAGGACTGTGATGAAAAAAAAAAGTTTATTGCTTTAATTACTTGAAGCGATTAAATGACCCACTCAAACCTTCAAAACACAAGCAGTTTTGTTCATCATCATCATCTTTTTCATCATCATCTTCTTTCTTCTCTTTAACATCATTCTCCTCCTCCTGCTCCTCATTGTCAGCATCTTCACCACCATTCTCTTCCTTATTAAACCCTTTCTTCTCCTCAAATAATTCTCCTTCTCCTCCTCATCATCATCATCCTTCTCCTCCTCCTCATTATCATCACCATCATCCTCTTTTTCCTCATCACTATCTTTAACATCTTAATTATTTTCCTCTTTGTTATCATCCTTCACTCCATCACCATCATCACTATCCTCCTTCTCATCATCCTTCTTCTCATCATCAACTCAATCATCATCATCATCATCACCACCCTCCTTATCATTATCATCATCAACATCACCCTGACTGCTATTCTCTACCCTGTTCTCCTTCTCCTCTTCCTCCTCCTTGCCATTCTCCTCCTCTTTCTCATTATAGGAGGAAAAGGAGGATAATTAGGATGAGGTGGAGGATGGTGATGATGATAATTATGAGGAGGATAATTAGGATGAGGTGGAGGATAGTGATGATGATGATCATCATCATCATCATCACCATCCTCCACCTTTTCCTTACCACTATCATCATTAACATCACCAGTCTTCTGCTCATCATCCTCATTATTCTCCTCATCATCATCAACATTCTTCTTTATCGTTCTTTTCACCAGCTCCTTCTCAGAATTATCACCATCACCATCATCATCACCATCATCATCATCATCATCATCACTCTTTTTGCGATTCTCTACCCTGTTCTCCTCCTCCTCCTCCTCCTCTTTATCACCATTCTCCTCCTCCTTCTCATTATGATCATCATCCTCCATGTCATCCTCATCATCCTCCTTCTCCTCACCACTATCATTACCATCACTATTCTTCTGCTCGTCCTCCTTCTTATCATCATCATCATCATTCTCCTTTCCTCCACCTCCTTCTAAGCGTCATCATCAGCATCATCATCATCATCATTGCCATCCTCCTCCCCGTTCTCTTCATCACATCATTGTCCTTTATATATCAATCAACACATTATTATGGATTATGCAAACATGTAAATGTTTTACCCTGAAGCATAGAACAATAAACACAAATGTAAAAAAAAAACAATAACACCAAAAGAGCCAGTTTAAGGTTTTATGCTTCTTTTCCTCCTTCCTGGTGTCTCCATCCTCAGCATTCTCCTACTGATATACTCCATGTCCCCCCTCTGCACATGTCCAAACCATCTCAATCTCACCCTCACCTTGTCTCCAAAACATCCTACATGCGTGGTCCATCTAATATCCCACAAGGTTCCAAAACCCTTTTAGTCAAACCTACAGTTTGATGGTGTTTTTTTATCAAGTGTTCTGATTAAATGATCTAAATATCTTCATTATAATAATTTACCGCTCGTCATCCGGCAACTGCAACCACTTCAGTACGCTGAATACTCGCTGTTCAAAGGGGACTGATCTGTAGCACATACACACACACACACACACACACACACACACACACAAAGATCAGCTTAAACAATAAGTTGACATTGCCATTCCTCCAATATAAATAGAAATAAACATGGTTTGGTGTATTACATATACTGTATGTTTTAGATCGTATATGATATATACAGTGTGTACTCTACCCATTGTATTTCTCATAGATATTTGGGAACGTTCCATTTATTTTCACATCTGATCCTGGCCAGAAGTAGGTTCCAGCTCGTAGACCCTGATCCATCACCGTGAGCCAGATCTGAGAGAGATAAGGTGGGACAAAAATATATTTCATATACACTGTAATTATACATACAGTGAGATGTAGTAAAGCACCATTCATTATATAATGTACGGTTCATATACTGTGATGCAATGCATTACCATATACAGCTTCCTTAAACCCAGAGGTGGAAAATAACAAATTACATTTACTCATGTTTCTGTAACTGAGTAGTTTTTGGGGTAGTTTTAATTTTCAAAGTCATTTTACTTTTGCTGTATGTTTTTTTTGAAGTATTGCACTTAACTACATTTTAAGTTCATATCCGTTACTCAGTAAAAAAAAATTATAAAAAAAAAAAAAAACATGCCCCGAAAATTACTGAACTGATTGATGGGCGGAGAACAAACGTTAAACTCACAAGAAAGAAAGATGGAAATGGACAAGACAAAATAAGCTGCAAGCGAAATGCCTTTGAATCGAAAGTTGTTCAATGAGTGAGTTCACTGCCTGAAATCTAAACCTGCCGATTTCTCTCATTATTATAAATGACATTATAACACAAGAGTGCATAAATTACATTAGGTTCGAGTCATAGACTGGTTTTTTTTGGGTGTGTGTGTGTATATTGCACTTTAATTTGTAAAGGTGTTCCTTTGTATAAAAACAATTAGTTTGAGATTTATATCTCCCCAGCCACTCTTAGTGCCGTTCCCAAGCCCGGATAAACGGGGAGGGGTTGCGTTAGGAAGGGCATCCAGCGTAAAAACATGTGCCAAATCAAACATGCGGAGGATCCGCTCTGTACACCCCTAAAGGGAGAAGCCGAAAGAAAGTTTAGTTTAAGATTTATATCTCCTTGTCCTTTTTGAACTGCAAAAGAATCCCCCACCCCACACCCCCTTGTTAAAAAAAAAGTAACTCAGACAATTTTTCACTGGGTACAATTTCAAAGAGCACTTTTTTTTTTTAAGTTGAATAGATTTTTAGACCGCTGACTTTACATGTACCGTATTTTTCAGACTATAAGCCGCTACTTTTTTCTTACGTTTTGAACCCCGCGGCTTAAACAACGAAGCGGCTAATTTATGGATTTTTCCTGGGTTTTTCCTGGTTTCACAAACTTCAATCCAAAAAACTGATCCTCATAACATTAGACCAATGAAATTTCCGAACGGAAACGAAAAACCGCACCTCACCTGTGTTCTGAGCTGCACGGCATCAGGAGAAAAATTTTTTTTAAAACACACGACGATGCCAAAAGATAAACTCCAGAGAGAAATAGTTGTGAAAGGAAGGAGGAAGACAGCGAACAATGACTTTCTTGGTAGGCTACTGTTTAGATACAAGCCGTTGTAGCGCGTTGAGTCTGGGTGAAGGGAGAACTCGCTAACTCCAGTTGCAGCAGAAACCATATAAGCACAGACAGGTTTCCAAAACTCGTGCTTTTTTATTTTTCTTGGCAACAGTGTTAAGGGTTAGTCAAAGAAACTTAGAAATGAGCATCAGAAAATAATAAGGACATAATCCTCAGTCTCCACACATGCAGTAATAGCGGAAAAAAATGCAGTGGCATGCTATTCCCAAAATACCGCTATGCTCCTAAAGGAAGCGCAACATATTTCACCCGTTACACCGTGTGTAACGTGTCTTTCGTTAAAGCCTGTGTAAAGTTCATTAGTGTAGACATTAGTGCGGCTTATTTATGTTAAAAAAAAAAATATTTGTAAAATTCAACGGGTGCGGCTTATATATGGGTGTGCTTTATAGTCCGGAAATTACGGTACTTGTGTCAAATTCTATTAAAGTAAGTGGAATATTGAAGTACTCTTTCCACTTCAGCTTAAAAATGGTCATTATTAAACTTACAATTTGCTATAAAAGCTTAACCTTTTTATTATGGGAAAGATGCCCTTATCCACAGCGGCTTAAGGGCGACATAATGGTATGGGTCTTGCTCAGGGCATCTGAAGCAGGATCTTGGTGGTTCTGAAATTTGATTGATTTGTTAGGGTTATTTGAACTCATGACTCATTGTCTGAGCTACTGAGCTACAATTCCCCTATGGTATTATAGGCATTGTAACAAAGACATAGGAGAGGTGGTAGCTATTGGTTCAGAAGGTCACAAGCTCAATACCCAGCAGCTGCTCAGTTGTAAGTCACTCTGGATAAGCGTTTTTGCCATATGCTGAAAATGTAAATGTATAGTAAGTTGTATTGACCCGGGAGCAGTGGTGAATGAAGAAAACAAACCATATATTTGAGGTAAAATAGAGTTTAGCAGAACATTTAGGAATACGAGGAATAAATGATGGAAGAAACTCCAGACTTTTTTTTTGTTTTGGTCTCATGATAACAGAACTGGCTAACAATCAGTGTTTGACTCATTAATATTATTCTATTAATAGATCAGTGTTTTAAGAGTAACATTAAAGTCTTTTCACATAAACTGAGTTTATTAGGCAAAAAGTCTTATGATCATTTTACCATTAGAGACATAATTATAGTACTTTGGATACTAAAATACATTCACAAGCAAATACTTTTGTACTTGAAAGTTTAAAGGGAGCACTTTTACTGGAGTAATAGTGTAACTGTATGTTGGTGATAAGTAGATACACCGAGCGCCAATCAAAACAAGTTCAAAACAGAAAGTGTGCTCGACCCTGATTGGTGGATTGCTGCGTGTTTGACCAGTTACGTTTTTATGTGCTCATAAATAAAAAGAATCGATTGATTTCACAAAATGTAGTTGGGTTAAAAAGTACGAGATTTGACTTTGAAATGTAGTGACACTAAAGTAAAAGTCTCTCCAAATAGAAACACTTAAAATTTAAAAGTAAATTACATTTATTTAATTACTGTCCACCACTGCACAGGAGGCAGAAGTTTTGAAGACATAGATTGTTACGTTTGAGTACAAAATTGGCAGTTATTCTTTATTAATGGGTAGTGCATCATGGTCTTGCATGCATCATCTTTTTTTTTTCTTTTTGATAAAATACAGGTTCTGCTCCTGAGGGAATATAACATGTCTAGCATTTGCGTCAGAGTTTTCCAGATTTGAGCCAAAAGAAGCCAAACATGTTCTGCTCTATCTCATTCCTATCATCCAAAATCCATTGGAGTATAGTTTGGCTTGTGTTCTGATTCATTCATCTTTTCCACTGTATCGAGGTCAAAGACTCTCATTTCCCACATCTCTTTAGTTCACATTTCACAAATCATACAATAAAATGGTATTTGTTAAGTATGTAGGTTTGTAGTGGATTTTATATGACCTACATAATGGTAACACTGCTCTATCAGTCTGTACTGTGTCATGTCTGTCTCATGATGCAGGGTTCAAGTCAAGTGTTAGCAAAAAGTCCTGTAGGTGTGTGATGATTACCGGTTCTCCCAGGTACCATCGAGGCTTGTCCTTCTCTGTATTAGACAGACTAAATGAGGCATTAAATTCAGGGTCATACATGTTGTTATCCACTAAACCATGTGATTCTGAGTACAGGCCCTACAAAAAAAAAAAAAAACATTGTAACTTAGCAACATTATAGCCACAGCTACATATGGTAAGCCCCTTCCACCTCAAATTGTGAAAGCTTCTATTCATGCCATTTCCTGATTTATAATCTGCCGCCATGAGGTCTTTAAGCTGCTTCTGGATCCTACAAGCATTACCCGGCACATCCTGAGGTCTACAAGTTTGTACTCCTGCCATTTTAAGGTCCACAAAGTACCTCGTCTGGGCACAATAAGCCTAATTGGCTGCTATTGCTGCCACCCTAGATTGATGAAGATAATATTTCTGCTAAGCTGAAGCTTACAAGCTTCTGAATTCTGTCATTATACGGCCTACAATATGCTACTCTTGCAACCCTAAGGTCTTTAAGCAGTTTCTGCTGCCCCCTGAATCCTTTCTGGGGTCTACCAGGCACCTTGTTCTGTGACACTGTGCTTTATAAGTGCTACAGCTGCCACCCTGAATCTGTTAAGCTCCTGCCTCTTAATTGTATAACAATAAGCTCTTAATTCTGCTATTGTGATATCTACATTGTAATGTCTCCTGCCACCCTTAGGACTATAAGCTGCTTCTGCTGACAGCAATTTATTAAATATTCAAACCAACACATTTGGTGTCATCAACCATGATAAGATTTATAAGGTAATTCTTCAACATGCACCACCTCTTACATTCGAAGGTCTTAGTACCTTTCTCTGCCACCCTTAGTACCGTTTTCTGCCACTCTGGGCTCTATAAGCTGCTCTTGCTGCCACCCACAATCTATAATGTGCCAACAGGTATTTAAGCTGCTGCCACCCTGAAACTTACAAGCTCTTATTCCTTTCATCTACAAAGCAACTTTTTCTGCTACCCTGCGCTCTATATGTTGGTCCTGCTGCCACCCACAATCTTACAATTTAATGCCTACAAGGTTCAAGCCTGGCACTGTGAGGACCACAATATGCTACTCCTTTAACATTATGGCTGCTTCTGCTGCCACCCTGAATCATACATACATATTTATTCCTTCCATTCTCAGGTCTTCAAATAACCTCTTTCTGCCACAGTTAGGCCTATAAGGTGCTTCTGCTGCCACCCTGGATAGTACAAGTGTTTAATCCTTCTACCCTGAGGTCTACATGGTGTATCTTCCTACCAACCTTAAGCTTTAAGCTGCTTTAAGTTACTACCCCTGATATCCTCAGGCCTAAATCAAGGAATGCTCCTAATCCCACCATTGTGAACGCTACACTAACTCCTCTTAGGCTCTCAAGATTTTGAGACAGAAAAATAATGAATTGGAATGAGTAAGTCTTAGTTATTCCATAACAAATTGCGTCATTGTGATATCGATAAAAGCCTTTGATTCATTGAAGCATTAATCAAAATGCTACATGGGACCACACTCCCACAGATGCTTGTTGGACGTTACTGGTAATGCTCACTGATTACCCTTACAGTAAAGTTTTTGTTCTGTTCTGTTCTATAAGCTATTTTTTTTACCAAATGTCAAAGGCAGTGGATTTAGATGGAAATCTCTAATGTTATTTTTCCTGCCAAATATTTCATCTAGTATTATTTGTAAAAGGATTTTCTAGGAACACCGAGACAATAACGCACATTCTACTAACCGTAACAATGGAATAGTGGTTGGGGAAGGTTTTACTTGGAAATACAGGCTGCATGAATGCAGAGGATGTCCCACATCTTTCTAAAAGGATAAACAATCAAACAAAAACAAAAAAACCCACAATTCATAGCACAATGAGGTTAGTCGATGTGTAGTATTGCATGAGTCAACGACTTATTTCTCTTCCTACACTTGGTCAGTGTAAGGACTCACGTAGCTTGTCCAAGACTGGAATCAAGGAGTGCCATGTTTCTTGATACTCCGCTCTTAGTCCATCGAGAGAAACGAGTAGCAGCGGCTGCTTCTTGAAACTGAACCAAAGAGAGCAAGAATGAGCTATAGTAAAATTTGGAATGGGATAAATAGAATCAAGGGGGCAGGATTCCAGTAAGTGATGTGTTGATGCACTAATACTCATACAACCACATGTTTTGGGCTTTTTTTTTTATATTCATGAAAAAATTTTTTCACATAATAATATTCAGTAGCAAGTAAACCAGTGTGATGACTGATAGACAGAAAACACACTATATATTGTGCATTAGGGATGGTAAGATTCACTGATTTAAAAAAAGTGTGCATTGGATACAACAAGCATTTGTATCGTGATGCATCTTTTTTTATCAGTTTAAAAAAAAAAGATTTATATATAATTATTAGGTGATCTATACTTTTATAATTCAGAAAGTGAACAATAATTTGTGACCAGTATTTTATATATAGATTGATTTCTCCTTGCTAAACACTGAGGGAGTGTCCTGAGAGTTACATAGAATACAGATTAACATGGCAGAAGTAGAGCTGCATCTTCCTGGAGACAGGAAAAGAACGTATGGTCTTATTTAATGTTTTTTTTTTTAATGTACAACTGTTTGTGAAAGGGCCATGCGTTAGAAGTCTGAAGGCACTTAAATAAACTGTCTGTCTGAACCAAAGAAATAAAAGTGAACTATATGTGCCATTTTGTATTGCAAAGCATCATATTCTTTCCATTGAATCGTATTGTGTTGAATCAAATTGAAATCGGATCATACTGCATCGTTATTACTGCTTTAAATACAAAATAAATACCAGTACCAGTGTATATATATTTATTGATAAAAGACTAAAGCACTTTTGTATGTCGTTTTGGACAAAGGCATCTGCTAAATCCCACAAAAGGAAATGTAAATGTTATATGTATTGTATTGTTTGCTATGCATCGAGATGTAAATCGCATCAGCCTGAGTTACGGAGATGCACATCCCAAGTGCTTATACAGTATATTTAATACAAAATGTAAGCTTAAGAAACCTGTATCTACATAGTGACATACGTGTGCTTCCTTTATATTTTACCGTTTTTTCATTTTTATATTTATTATTATTATTATTTTTTTTTTTATGAGCATACTTCTCTAATTCTTCTTCTTCTTTTGCCTTCTCGCCACAGCGGATCATCCGTCTCCATACCCCACCCTGTCCTCTACATCTGCCTCTTTCAACCCAACTCCCTGCATGTCTTCCCTCACCGTATGAGCATACTCCTCTATACAATTCAATTCAATTTTATTCGTATAGCGCTTTTAACAATGGACATTGTCCCAATGCACCTTTATAGAGTTAAAAAATTAGAAAGTTGAAATGTATATGTTTATTGCCTAGAAGTTTGTTTCCTTATAAGCTTTACGTTTATCCTTATTGATCGAACCAGTGGTGACCAGTGCAAAGGAAAAACTCCCTAAGAATGAGGGCATGAGGAAGAAACCTTAAAAGGAACCAGACAACCTACAGGTCTATGCACTCGGAATTAAAAGTATTGTTTGATCAGAGTAGTGGTTAAAAAGGATGATCTTTGAAGGATGTAGGAAGACTTTACTTGGCGGGACACTTGGGGCTGGTGATGTCCACACACTGATCCTGCACCCATGGTGTCATTCCTTGGGGAAATAAAATAACAAAAATAGTTGTATAAATAAATGATAGTATGACTGAAATAAATAAAGAGATAAATAAATAAATAAATAAATAAATAAATAAATAAATAAATAAATAAATGAATGAAAAAAATAAACACAATTGATTAAATAATTAGGTTTATTTTCTATGCACTTATTGAATTTGCACCTAATAATAATAAGAAAAAGAAGAATTTATTATATTAATGTAAATGTTAATGTAAATGCTCATGACCCTTTGGTGCTTGGCCCCCTAATAATAATAAGTGTCGTCATCATCAAGGGTAAGTGTGGGTGTAGACAAATAAGAGACTGATAGAACTGTGTACTGAGTTATGAGATAGCAGGTGTGTTTCTGTCCAGCACGTGCACCAGGATCAAAAACAGTGTTGTCCATGCTTTATCATTTGTTTATCATATGTGAGTGTTTTTGTTTGTGTGTGTGTGTGTGTGTGTGTGTGTGTGTGTGTGTGTGTGTGTGTGCTCACCATTGCAAACAATGCCATAGTTCGTACAGCAGTCTCCAGAGCTCACACAGTCTGCAGAGCAATGACACTTACTACCAGAGACACGTTTTTCCCCACAACGCATCGGAGTGCACTCCCAGCTCTCAACCACACACACACACACACACACACACACACACACACACACACATTTAATATAAGAACAGTACACAAATTCTAACCACCACCTGTTACTGTATAATATATAGTTTGACAGTATGGAAGCCTTTGAGAATTAATCATTGAATGGATTATAATGATAAAATCACTGAAATAATTTTTGCATATTGCATGTTGTTACAAAGAATTTTAAAGATTGTGTACTGACTTGCCCTATGGTACATTTTTGTTCCCATAGTCAAATATGTACAAATGACATACCGGGCTGGAGGCAGATCTCCGCAAAATCATAACAGCAGGTGTTACTTTTCACACATTGCTCATCACATCGACAGCCCAGAGACTCATAATCATATGGCTCATAACAGCGGCTCCGACATGTATCCGGCACTGAGAGGGTTAGGGGATAGAAAAGATAGATAAGGAAATTCAAAAAAAAAAAAACATACCATGATATCATCAGCAATCTTGCTGGTATCAGCTAAGCATGAAGAAACAAGTAGTTCAAATGTTTTGTAGTAGTGAAATATGTGTAATCAAAAGTAGTAATAATGTTTAATATTAGAGATTCTCTATAGGTATCTAGTTATAAATCGTTACAATAGTTATAAATAAGAAGAACTGTAAGCATCAATAACTAGCAGTTAATAGTGGCTAAAACACCCAAGCACTCAGAATTGGACTTATGTAAGATGGAGAACAGGAGAGATGATGTTATCAGTCTGAGCCCCACAGTCAAACATAGAGGTGGAAACTTAGCGGTTTGCAATTGTTTTAGAGTAGGGAAGGCTGGAGATTTATTCTGAAAAGTGAAAGAATTAACATGGTTACCGTTCCATATTTCAATATAATGATAAGTGTAACCAATTTCACCATACAACAAGACAGTGTCCAAGCTCTGTAAGCATCATTTAAAAGAGCAAACAGTCTATTTACAGCATTATTTAAAAGAGCAAACAGAGTGATATCTATCTATTATGAAATGACCTGCCCAGTCACGGCACCTAATTCCTATTGAACTGCTCAGGGATGAACTGGAGAGTTATTTTTGGTGTCCTGATGATTTAAATGATTTATTTACAAATTATGTATATATATATATATATATATATATATATATATATATATATATATATATATATATATATTATGAGTAAGTAAGTCATAATTATTAGATCAGGATTTCATAATTATGAGATACCAAGTCATAATTATGAGATCCTTTCTGTGATTTTTTTTCTTTTTGTGAATGCAATGCACTTCCATAATCAAGTATATTTACATTTATTTACAATTATTAGATTGGCTGGAAGGAAGCACCCAAAAGCAGGACAGAAGAGGCCGCACAGCATGCCTGGACAGATGTGAGATGGAAGACAGACATAGATGCATAGGATTTTGGTGAGATTAAGACATACTTCCATGGGGTTTATGACTTTGGAAATTGGGAATGGACCCATAAAATGAGGGGCGAGCTTCTTGCTCACGGCTTAGAAAAGTAGGTTGCGAGTGGAAAGCCAAACCTTTTGTTTGAATCAGTAGTGGTGAGCAGGACGGCATCTGCGGTTAGCCCATCTTTCGTAGCTCTGAGAGGACTTGAGGAGGGCTGTGCGGGCTATCTTACCCCCTACCAACAGTGCCTGAACATGGCCAGGGCAGATGAGAAGGCTGTCTTGTGCTCCTGGGTGGAGAACAGTGGGGGTTGGTAGCCGCACACAACCTGAAACAGTGAGACGCCAGTGATGGTGACAAATATATAAATGTCCCTGAGGATGGAAAGCCACCAAAAACATTGTAGGAGCATGGCCAAGGTGCGAGGGGTGCCCAGGTAACAAACAAGGAAAAGGGAAAACTGTGACACCACTGAAGGACTTCAAACTTTTAGGCACATATAGTTTTCATGGCTGGCAGCACTCGCAGACAGGTTGGCAAACAGTGGCTCGCTAAACCTGGGTGAGAGTCAAGCTACGACTGCAGATGGTAACAGAACCAGGTAATATGGTGTCAGGTGGAGACTCATTGTCAGGAGAGTGCAGGCAGGACAAGATGTCATGTTTCCCATTGCAAGATTCCAGCCAGTAGGACAAGAAAAAGGTTAACTGCCCGAGGAACAGTTCCATCGCGCTTGGCGTCAATTCAGTTGCTTAGCTGACCGCAGATACTCTAGATTTTAATGGTCGATCCACACAAGGAATGGAACTTCGAACCCCTCTAGCCAGTGACACCACTTCTTCAGAGCCAACTTTACCGCAAAGAGCTACCATTCACTGACACAGTAGTTCTTTTCAGCAAGGAAAAAAATGATGCATGGGTGCTTTCTCTTTGAGAAAGAACGGCGCCAACCCCCTGGTCAGAGGCATCCACCTCTACCACAAATTGCCGGGAAGGATCTAGAACGACCAGGACAGGGGCCGAGGTGAACTCCTGAACTTGGTAAAGGCCCATTTAGCCTCTGGATTCCAGCTGAAGGCCCAGTGAACGGAGGTAAGTTTTTCAAGGGAGGCTGCGACGGAGCTATAGCTCCTGATGAACCGCCGGTAGAAATTGTTGAATCCCAAGAACCTCTACAATTGCTTCCAGGTGCTGGGCTGGGGCTAGTCCTTTACCGCCTGAAACCTGGCCAGGTCCATCTGGATATTTCCAGCTGAGAGGACAAACGTGAGAAAGGAGGTGCTCGAGACGTGGAATTCGCACTTCTCCGCCTTGATGTATTACCCATTCTGGAGGAGCTGCCTAAGCATGTTCATTAATGGAGCACGAGAACACTAAGATGCAATCTAGGTAGACAAACAGGTCATGATTCAACGTGTCATTAAACACGTCATTCACTAATGCCCGGAATACCGCTGGCAAATTAGTGTTTTCTAATCATCCCCCTGCCGGATGTGGACAAAGTGGTAGGCATTTCAGAGGTCTAAGTCGAAGAAGATAGTAAAGCCTTAAAGAGAGTCAAAGCAGAGAATATTAGGGGCAACAGGTAAGGGTCTTGACTGTGTTGGTATTTAAACCCAAATAGTTGATTCACAGTCTAAGGCTCTTGTTTTTCTTTTCCACAATAAAAATCCAGAGCAGATGATGCCAGCAGTGAGGGAGACCTAAATGTATTGGGTCATGGCTGCCAGCTTGGGCATTAAAAGATAATAGAGGGGAGGCATAGTTCTGGGGAAAAGATTTATTGTGCAATCATAGGGCCAGAAGGGGGGGCAAGGAAGTGGCCCAGGCTGTACAAAACACTGCTGCAAGGTAGTAAGGAGCTGAGTGGAACTGAGGTCGGGAGGAGTCTCTGGGGGACAAGAGACCAGTGTGGGGAAAGAAAGTGTGAGACAGTGGGATTGGCAATATGTTCCTTACTCAAGTACCCAGCCACTAAACCAGTCCAATAAGGGTTGTGATGACGAAGCCAGTGGAAGCCAAACATGACCGGGCATGAGGCAACAAAATTTCCAAAAAAGTGAGTCACTCCCAGCGTTGCTCGATGTCCTGGAGGGTTTGATAAGTGGCTTTGTCTAAGTAATATCCATCCAGAGCCTGGACCTGGAAGATTTCCAGTAGAGGATCGGTTTGCAGAACTAGCTGGTGGGCAAGGTCCTAATCCATGAATTCTGAGTCCACACCGGAGTTCACAAGGGCTGCCAGTTAATGATCCTGGACCCCGGAATGGATGCTGTTCTTGAGCAAGGGTTTAGAAGAAAGTGGCTCGTCCTTTTGCATATGATCGGCCTCTCCACAGTAGAGACAGAGCTCCAGGGAATGGCATCTTTTTCTCAGTTAAAGATATGTGCTGACGTGCAATCTCCATGGCCAGGTCAATCAAGGCATCCAGGTAAGATGGGAGTTCCTGGGCAGTGAGCTCTTTACCTGGGCTAAAAGTCCCCAAGCAATGGCATCATATAAGGCGGTGCAATCCGCGGCAGACTCAGCCACCGAATGGTTGCTCTGTGTTGAAGACAACAGAGAGCGAGTGGTGTCCTGCCAAGGAGTGAATAAACCAAAAACCTTGCAGAATTCCCTGAAGAAGGTGATGAAGGAGGAGACTGATTTTCCCACTCCCAGGGCCTGTCCAAATAGCAAGGAGAAGTAAGCCAACTTGGCCTTCTCGGTCGAAAAGGAGGATGGTTGGAGACTAAAAATCAGACTGCACTGCACTAACAGAGACCGGCAGAGAAGCGTCCTGAGTAACAAGGTGCAGCTCCAGTGGAAGGATAGCTCCAAGTACGGGCTGAGCCTGGAGGATCATTGGGAACTGCCCAACCTGCCGCTATGGAAGGAGTTTCAAAGTGTTGAATGAGCTGCTGAATGAGCTTCCGTTGTTATCTCCTGGAGCTGCTGTTCATGTGTGGCAGAGACCTGGACTAGAGCATTGACAGTAGTCTGAAGATCAGGAGCATCATATGGCCATAGCTGGCCATAATGTTCTGTCAGGACTGGCTGGCTGGAAGGACCCAAAAGCAGGATGCCACCGGAAAGCAAAGAGAGTCAGAAAAGGAAAATCGCAGGCAGATGAAAAGGGTCTAAAGGAATACTTATAAACACTAGGTCCTGGCACACACGGGGTTAATACCAATAGTCCAAGATGGCAAAGCATAAAGCACGGGGTGAAAGCAAAAAAGAAAAAACAGTCCAAAACAGTTTGAGATAGAAAGACATCAAACAGAGCAATAGAAAAAAAGCTAATCTGAGTCCAAGAGGATGCAAATGTCTGAGAAGCAGAAAAAGAGCGAAACCAAAAATAAACTTTCCCGAAAGAAAAAGAAAGGCTGGAAGGTCTCAAATCAAGCAACAAGCCAAACAAGGAAATCTGTCAGAGAGCGCATACAGTTGTCATCTATATATACAGAGAAAGGATGGCCAACATTCCGGCGCCAATGCCTGAACAATGGCGCCAATCTGGAAGCGGAAGTGGTGACCCTTGAAGTGTCTGTGCGACTGACTGACAGTTGTGGCATTAAGTTAGAAGCTGCCCTATCAATTGATATTGTAGCTCAATTGGCACTACTTCTTCTCAAAGCTGGAATATGAAAACTATTTTCTAAGTATATTAATAATACAAGGAATAATAAACAATATACTTACACTTGTTTTTGCATTTTTGCAGCTGAAGTCCAAGCCCTAGACCGAGTCCTAGTATGATAGTCACAACAGATACAGCTAAGGTGCCGATCTGTATGAACACACACACACACACACACACACACACACACACACACACACACACACACACACACACACAGCTTAATGAATTACCTGTTTTCTCTATATGTTGCAAAATGTAGTTGGCAACAGTCTATCAATTAACATATAGTGTATATAGTTGCCCATAACTTTGATACTCAGTAAAACTAGAAAGTAACCAAAAAATTACTTAAGCACAGTAACGAAGTACATTTACTCAAATACTTTACACTCGGATTTACAATGTCCACTTACAATTTGAGAATTGTAGAAAAGAGAGTATGGTACTCAGAATATTTGATCTGTTAGTTCTCAATTAAATGGAAACAAACTACTTATAGTGAAGGATTCGAAGGCAAGTTGACTTTATTTCAGTATATATGGTAATAGAGTTTGAGACAACATATTGTCTAAGGTATTGTTCCAAATTCCAGAATCCATAGCTGGGACAGGAATCTGAAAAAAAGCTACTGTAGCTACCGTAATTAACACTGAGTCTATTTAACGTCACTGAGGTTACACTATACAGCACATAGACTGACAAGCACACAAAGAAATATCTTTATGTCAGAATTTACACCACATTATTGTCATGAAAAAGAAAAGGGTTAAGTAGTACATGCCCTTTCACTGGTCTTTTTATAATTATTGTAATATTTGTTAAAATGGAATTTGGCTTCATTGGCTTGATGATAAAACACTTCTTTAATAATCTGATTGATAATCGGCTCAGATGACTGGTTGATAATCCCTTTGGACCTGCCGGATTCATCCTGATTCTTCACATCTGTTTAGGGCTCTCCTGCTGGTGTGCATGGTTTCACATGTATCATTTCTCTTACATCCAATGGAACTGATGCAAACAAATGTTTTTATCCAAGGACTCCACAGCATGTGCTGATTCGGCCAGTAAGAGTTTCTAAAAAGTAATAAAACTAAGAACTCGCCCACGTGGGGAATATAATCCTCCTACATATCGTTAGAATCTTTATTGGCTACATTTTCCATCAATCATTTAGTTTCCAAAATGCTACTGGCTGGAAATAAAAGTTTTGAAATGATAGGGGTTGATATTAAACATCACCTGGACACCTGCCATTTGTTTTGTAACACAATATTCTACCAGCCATATTTGGGTTTTTTTGACCAGCAAGTTGTCATTATTAATGCAGAAGGTATTCCCAAACATATACAAACAATATGAAAACTTTGTTCTGTGACATAAACAAAAGAATAAGCGTATAAATTACAACACTATTGTTTGGTTGGAGCAAAAATTCTTTATGGCATGTTGTTCAGTGGACCATTTTCTTTCCTAATAAACCGAGATTTGCAGCAGTGGATGTATGATCATTTACTGTATATGTACTCAATACTTAGTAGGGGCTCCTTTTGCTTTAATTACTGCCTTAATTCAACGTGGCATGGAGGTGATCAGTCTGCGGCACTGCTGAGGTGGTATGGAAGCCCAGGTTTCTTTGACAGTGGCCTTCAGCTCATCTGTATTTTTGATCTCTTGTTTCTCATTTTCCTCTTGAGAATACTTCATAGATTCTCTATGGGGTTCAGGTCTGGTGAGTTTGCTGGCCAATCAAGCACACCAACACTGGCAGGTGCCAAATCCTGTTGCAAAATGAAATCAGCATCTTTGAAAAGCTGGTCAGTAGAAGGAAGCATGAAGTGCTCTAAAATTTTTTTGTTAAACATGTGCAGTGACTTCGGTTTTCAAAAAACACAGTGGACCAACACCAGCAGATGACATTGCACCCCAAATCAATACAGACTGTGGAAACTTAACACTGGACTTCAGACAAATTGAGTTATGAGCTTCTCCACCCTTCTTCCAGACTCTAGGACCATGGTTTCCAAATAAAATAAAAACTTGGTCTCATCTGAAAAGAGGACTTTGGACCACTGGGCAACAGTCCAGTTGTTCTTTTCTTTAGCCCAGGTAAGACGCCTCTAAAGTTGTCTGTGGTTCAGGAGAGGCTTAAAAAGAGGAATACGACACCTGTAGCCAAATTTATTGACACGTCTGTGTGGGGTGGTTTTTAATGCTTTGACCCCAGCCTCAGTCCGTTCACTGAAATTCTTGAATCAATTTTGCTCGACGACTGCAGTTCTCTCCGCTGATTGTTTATCTTTTTCTTCCAAATCTTTTTCCTTCCACTCAAATTGCTGTTAACATGCTTGGATACACCACTCTGAACAGCAGCTTCTTTGGCAATGAATGTTTGTGGCTTCCCCTCCGTGTAAAGGGTGTCAATAATTGTCTTCTGGAAAACTGTCAGTCTTCCCCATGATTGTGTAGCTTAGTGAACCAAACTGAGAGACTATTTTGATGGCTCAGGAAACCTTTGCAGGTGTTGATTAGCTGATTGGCATGTCACCATATTCTAATTTGTTGATTTCGTGAATTGGTGGGTTTTTGTTAAATGTGAGTGAAAATCATCACAATTAAAACAACCGAAGACTTAAACTACTTTAGTCTGTGTGCATTGAATTTATTTAATACACAAGTTTCACAATTTGAGCTGAATTACTGAAATCTTGTCCCTTTTTATTTAATCTATTGCTAAACATTAACACCTGAGAACATTGGGACATCGGTCTCAGGGGCCGGCGCTGACAACTAAGAGGTTAAAAGCACTAACCTAATAAAATAAGGTGCATGATAGATACAGTGCTGGACTGTGAAACTGTATTTACTCTGTAATGAAGAATCGGCTTGTACAATGAAAGAGTGTGTGTGATGATGGTGTACCTTGAAATCTGACTTGGAAAATTACAGCGTTTGGAAGACGCCCTTATCCAAAAGAGGCCCAGCAGTGATAGCTTGTTAATGCATTGATTTTAACTCATACCCTTCTGTTATAAAAGCCAAATCTTTAACCACTGAGCTTCCACCTCCCAGAGGAAACTGCCTAACTGGAAACTGGGTGAGGATTATGGGAGCTGGAGTTCGAAGCAAGTGTAGACACAGATGTGCAATTCAGAACCAGAGAGTCATAATTAACTACTAAATTAATTAACTACGTAGTTAAACATTTATGGACTTTGTATCTGCTCTATGAACTCTAAACGAACACCATTTAATGTTTGCACTATAACTTTTGATTATAATAAAGGCACACTTTTAGCTATTTTTGTAATCCAAACAATGTGAACCATTTTTGGCACATTTAATATAGTCATATAGTTGCATAAACCTATTTACCTCAGCTACACTTCCCGTTAGCCGATACACTTTACTAATCATTTACTTACTGATTACTTTATTTATTATTTTCTAAACACGTTAAACACCTTTAGCGATTCACGCCAGATCTCGACAACAGTGTCAAAACAGCTGGATTTTCATCTTTGGGAAGAGGGCAAAGTCTACAGGAGCCAAATCTGTGCAGAAGTGAGATCATGTGGATTGTTCTCTGATGATCTTTATGCATGAGTTGCCGAACGTTTTCGACATTTCCGGAGGTTGAGCTCGTTGAAGATCTTTCTGATCTCTCATCGCGTTCTGCTCTTCCGCCGTATCTCAAGAGTTTGTCATGTCAAAGGAATCTGTGGTAGATTTGCCCACAATTTTACGTTTGCTCTTTGTTCTAACTTGAAATAGTAGATTCGGTAATGTACATGGTCATAATAGCACCAGTTAATGCCGTTAGTCTCGAAATATTGATACCACCTTGTATATTTATAAATATATGCATTTGGTCGACAGCTTCATTATAGGACACTCGTGAAAATGTATGCATTCTATTTCGATACAAAAATAAGAAAACAATTACAATAATTGAAGTAATCACTAACTGGATTACCTATAGTCTGGTAAATATCAGAACACAGCCATATGCTAAAAAGAAAATCTCTGAGGTGTACAAAATCAAAATGTTTGAAAGCAACCCATATGACAAGGCACCTGGTTGAACAAATATGTATGCATGTATCCCTGTGCACACAATGTACCCTCAAGTGTCAAGTGCAAATAATACATTGCTTGAGATGGCATTTCCAGACAGAGGAGACAGTAGACAATGGCAACAATCCAGACCAGAAATACTTCTCCTTCAACGTGAAACACACACACACACACACTTTCCACTGTATTTACTGTTTGTATTAAAAAAAAAAGTTTTAATTAATGTTATCCACACACATATTCCCACATTAATAAAAAATGATTAAATCTGACCCTGACTACTTACAATAATGTGTTTCTTCTTGTGTTTCAGGGTCTTGCTGAAATCCATGCTGGTCTGTAAAGTTGTTGCTGGAAAGAACTGCAAGAGATAAGTATATGAGAGAAGATAACAAACAAATGTAAAAGAAGTGAGCAGAGCATGAACTCTGGAACCTTGAAAGTGTGTGTGTGTTGGTGCAAGTGTGTGTGCGCATGTGTGTGTGTATATGTGAGACACAGTAATGATTTTATTTGCTCTGCAAACATTAACTTCATGTCATGTAGATATCGCTGATATTCCCATATTGTATAGATTATATTTTGATTATTGCTCTTTAGAAGATACTGTGATTGTTAACTGGCTTGGGTGGATCCTGAAGCCCTGAGGTCATTCTGTTTTTGTAGAAGTATGATATGACTGTTCTAAATGTTAAAGCACTGGATTGTATTTAGATAACACGGTGCATTATAACACTTGAAGGAGTGGGTTAATTTTGGCATATTTTAATCTTGCAACCTCCCACACTAAGAGAATATGCCATCAGTGTGTGGTATTAAAAGGCTCAGTTCAGTGTGTCTGCCAAAAAACATTCTTTTGCCCCATTGCTGGAAGCCTGAGCTGTTCAGACAGGTTGGGTTCATGGATTCATGCAGTTCTACCAAATTCCAACTCTTCATATCACAGCAAAAACACAAGATTCACAAGGATAAAGCTTTTTCACTCTTTATCTGTTCAGTTGATTCGAGTCGGTGCCCACTGCAGCTTTCGAGTTTAGAACTTAGCTGATATGACTTGATCCTAATCTGATCTTGTGCTGTCGCAGCTTTACAGTTCAATGTGTTGTGCATTCTGGATTATGTTTCATAATATTAACATTTATGTCATTTGACAGATAGGTTCCCTGGTGGTCTAGTGGTTAGGATGCAACGCTCTCACCGCTGCAGCCCGGGTTTGATCCCTGGTCAGGAAACCAACCGCAGCCACTTTCAGTGGAGGTCCCAAGCCTGGATAAATGGGGAGGGTTGCATTAGGAAGGGCATCCAGCGTAAAAACATGTGCCAAATCAAACATGTGGAGGATCCGCTGTGGCGACCCCTAACAGGAGAAGCCAAAAGAATGTTTTTATGTCATTCGACAGATGCCCTTATTCAGAGCGACTTCTCTAATTCATGAAACTGCGCAGCTATGGGGTTAAGGGCCTTGCTAAGGGGAACAGGAAATTCAAATTGATGTGCCTGGGATTTTAACTTTCAACCTTTGTTACCAAAGATCAATGTCTTTACCACTAAGCGACCACCCACTGCTCACTGTTTCATGGTTGTTGTTTCGATTTTTATTCAGTGGTTTAGGATGAATGCAGAAGGAAATTTCTTTGCCACACAGGAAGCCTGTGTGAAATTGATAAGTTTTGGGGAAAGACAGAGAAATACAGTAGAAAACCACCAAGAGGGGTGGGGGTGATTTCACTAAATCAATGAAATCTTACTGTTTTGCTCATTTTAATGTTTTAAATAAACATTAAGTTTTTGACCTGGCATAATATATTTTTTGCATTGTGTTGCCACAACAAGACTGTTGCTGTTGAAATTATTTTTTCAATCGAATGGAGAAATAGTTCATTCTGAGCTTTTCAAAATGATGAGAATTATCATTCTCTCTTTTTTTTTTTTTTCATGAGTATAGTGAGCTGATTTGATTGCTTGCAGGCAAAGCGATTGTGTTGTTACGGTGCAACGAGAAATGAAAAGGGATAAAAAGCTCATGCTTTATTCAATTACTCATAGACCGATATTTTATTGTACTCTGGACAAGGATCTTCTTGCTGACAGATCTAATTGACATTTGAAAACCAAAATCAATCAGCTCACTGCAGAACAATCCATTGCACAAACTCTTGAAATTTGTAAATCACAGGTTAAATACATTAGAATGTGAGAAACACTAAGAAAAGGTTTAGCCTTTTATGGCTTACCAGCAGAGCTTGGTAGTAGATAAAAAAACACCTTGTTTTTCGAAGCTTCCTGGTCTGCATGGAAAATTACCTCTGAGAAGCTTTTAGCCAACCAGCCTAGTCTTGTCCTCTAGAATTTCAGTTCAGATTGTTTCCAAGCAGTGTGTTTTAATAGATTATGTGGCACTAATTCTAACTTCCTGTGGGTTGACCCCTTCTTACACACTGTTCTGCCTTTTTTTTTTGCATTGATTCTTATAAAAATGATTTTGCTGCTGTATTAAGTGTATTAAACGTATCAAAACCTTACCCAGTATGGAGCTGCAAATGCTTGGCAAGAAAATACAGAAAGATCAACAGCATTTGAGCATTTCATTTCCAAATAACATCCAATTGCTAAAATAAATTTCATATATATATATATATATATATATATATATATATATATATATATATATATATATATATATATATATATACACACACATATATACATATATGTACAGTACTGCAGCATGCATAACATTTACATGCATTTTACATCTAGGCATTCATTAACGTCCTTCCTGAATTAATCCACCTCATAAAACCATCACTATGACACTACAGCTTTATCAAACATTGATATTATAGAGAAACGCAGTATAACAGAGCGCTGCATCACAGACAGGAATCTTATACAGCGAGAATGAATGTCATAACTAAAGCAAGAAGCGCAATAATCACAATTCAAAAAGTCTCCTTTCACTGTAGCCACAGCTGCACCGCCCACATACATCATCTCTAGCAGAAGCATCGGTATTAACCTCATAACCTAATTCTGGGTTTTTAGGGTATTTTTTACAGTGCATTTCAGTTTTCCTGAGGATTTGAAATGAAGACAGATTATGTGTTTTTGTGCAAATTCTACAGGAAAGATTTATAACTGGTTTAGGAAAAAGCTTGAAAACTGTTCAAAACTGGTTTGAACTGTTTAAGCTGACTTTTTCCACCAGCTTTTCCTGGAAAGTCTGTCTTATTAACGTCCCTGTAAGTGTATCTGTGACAAATCAATTTCTTCTCTCAGCTATTGTGGAATAAAAGAAAAAGCCAACAGCTATTAAATTCACACGAATGCATTCGAGCTTGTGCAGTTCGCTACAGACGTGGGTTGCAAGCTCTGACTAGTGCGCATAAAAACAAAGGACGTGAAAATGCCAAAGTGACTAGATGCCTGCTTGGTCTTGGAGTGACCAAATCGCAGTCTGAGTGGTTAACCGCATCAGGGTCAACAGCATCAAGCAACATAGATTTGTATTTAGCTAGCGCCTCGCTGCTCACTTGAAAGAACACGTGAAAGAAATGATATAAATAAATGGATGGACTATTGGGTATCATTTGATACATATTTATGGACAAAATTATATTAAAATGTGAGTCAGTAATCGTGAGTTTAAGCCAGCAGAGAAAGCCTAGTTCATGATCAATAGCGTACAATTGTAGCCAGTTCCCAAATACTTGCTAGTGCTCTCCTATTAGCAGCCAAGCAAGCAGTCTGTATGCTAACGTGCATGATATGAGACCTATGGATTAATCACTGCTGCTTATGTCACATCATGTTACATTTTTCACACATATAAACACCCAGATAACCCTAATGTTATCTACACTATTTTTTAAATTTCCACAAACTTTTTTGTCAGCAATCTTACGTTTGAATCTTTTTTTGGGATTCAAAGGATCCTCCAATATTTCCAACAATGACATTTTATTCTGTAAAGCAGATGAGTATTAGCACACATCTGCACCTCTGCAGCATCTAGACATACTTTAAAGCTCGTCCCAAAATATAAGGTTGCAGACGCATTCAAATTAACCACTGAAATAGAAATCAGAGGTATCAGGTGCCTGAGCATAACAACCCCTGGAGCTCAGTGTGTGGGCGCAATCGCTAGTCTAGACAAATATCCTAAATACCAAATGGACCTCCTTATAGTACTTATTTAAAAAACTCAACCACCACCACCACCAACACTGCTACCACAGATTTTCCTTTAGTTTCCATTCCCAGACCACCCAGAAGCAGAGCATTCAATCTCCCCAGCCTTCCACATCGCACCATACCATCTCGGCCACAGAAAATCATGTTTGGATGCTTTCGAATTTAACTTGGCATTAAACCCCCCTACACATTCAGGTTTTGTTGACATAGTAAAAAACTAAAAACTTTAGATATCTAGGGCTGTGTTCCATCATTCGAACAGGCAAATAAAGCGTCATGTTCAAAGGAAAACAATATGTTTTATTTCAACAAGCAAATTCAATGGAATTCGATCATATAATAGGCATTGATGTGGTTTTAAATGGCCCAAGTTGGCACATTCTCGGTGGGTTTTTCCTCAACTTCCCCCAACCTCCTAGTCTCTGATAGTGGGTAGATAAGTGGTTATGAACCACCTGTAGGTGATGATAAGTGTAGGAATGTGTATGTGAATGCCGGGGGGCTTCCTGCCTCATGCTAAGGGTTCCTGGAATAGGCTCTAAATTCTCTCTGACTCCGACCTGGCCAATGAAAACACATATACTAATACGAGTTAATAAATGAATAACATGCACATAACACTGGAAGGTCACCTTAGAGGGCACCACAGAGGGTGTCATGTTGTCCCACATTTAGTGACAAACAAGAAGGTGTTTATTCATGGTTTATTATTCGAAGGGCAGCCATTAGGGCACCTCATCATACTTTCTCAAGCATAGACACCCTGTAGCAACTAGTTTTCTATGAGGGCAGCATAGTTTATTATTTTTTTAACAAGGGGGGGCCGAATTTCTGTAATAGAAAATGACATGGGACGCATGTGACCACCAGTATTATTGTTGAGATTTTTATTATTTTATTTATTGTATTTATTATGCCTCCTAATGCTAGATTTGTATGCACCCTACAAATAAGCATTACATTTTTCAAGAGATAAAGAGTCTATTAAAAGAGCATTATTTCTATAATAACAACATTGCTTATATATTCATTGTATTGAAATTAAAAACATTTACTTTCTCAGGCATATGCGTCTTGTTTGTGGGTAAATCGAACAAATAATTAGGCCATGCTAATAACTTGGTTGTATCGTACTTGCCGATATACCGATGAATCAATTGATAGCTTTTAAAATGGATAATGGATAAAAACCAAATAATATACAAAAATAAAATACAATACACTCTATGTAAAATAGTAGTGAACTTTATAAAAAAATTATAAAAAAGAAAACAGTACTGAATAATGAAAATGTGCTAAAGAAAATAAATATAAATATATTCATTAATAAATATAATCGTATAATTAATAAATTAAAAATAAGCATTATAGTTTTCTCCATGCAGCAAGCAAGTCTCAAGTGTAAAAACAAACAGCACATGCTGTCATTGATGCGCCTCTAGAGGCCGATCTCATTATGACAGCGGACCAGAACCCGGAAAAACTATCAGTATGCATTTTTGCTGATAACAGTTCCAGCGATCAGTGCCTTGACCTTTATTATCAAATATAGATATGATAGAAGTAAAACATATTTTTATAACATTTTCAAATGTCGTCTCTGTCCGTATTTTGGGGACCCTGGCCCTAGGGGTCTAATTTGACACATTTTGCCTTGACGAGTGCACGTTCACAGCATTTTATTCCAGAGGATACCAGAGGAACATTTGTGATGTAAATTTTATATTTATAAAGTATGGGGTAATAAATACACTGATATCCCATATGCTTGCGTAATTTCTAATAAATTTATAGCAGGATCAAGTCCGTGTAGGGATAAAGTTTTATTGAAGTTGGTTGACAGTTTAATTCTATAGATAAGATCCTGTGACATGGATACAGCTGTGTTTTCTGTTGCAACTCACATTTTGCATGTGGTTCGGCCTGGTGTGTGAAATAGCTCTTGAGGAGAGACTTTTAAAAATGTGGACTGCATATTTAAGGCAAATGTGTGGCATGTGATTTCAGACCTAATCACCCAGCGACGACTCCATACTCTGGGAAGCAAAATCATCCAGTTCTTATTAAATAAATAAGTACAGTTAGCTTTAAAATGCTGGTGAAATATGGTTTTACACTTTTACTTGTCATTAATTTGTATTACATGCTGTATAATTATATTTTCCTTCCTTATTTTCTCGTGATGTTGACATAACTGGTTGTTTTCTCCTCATCATTTTCTCGCCATAAAATTCTCGAATTTCTCGAATTCTCCATCTTTTTAGAACGAGTTGTTGTCTCATAATCGCGACTTCATTTTCTGGACATAAAAAATTTTTTTTTCATGATCTCAACATAAAAAGCATTGTTTCCATGTAATCAGTACTTCATTTCTCAGTGTATTTGGCATAAGAGCATGTTCTAGAGGCAGAATTATCTTGGATGATCGCGTTCGCTTTTACTTTGATCAGGGACTGAAAAAGCTCTGTGTCTGTCAGTGATTGACAACTTACACATGTAGGACACTTGAGAAGGAGGCTGTCAGGTCTGCAACCTACTCGCTATAGACAATATAGCGGCTCTGAACGTGTAGTCAATTTCATATCAAGTCAAAATCACAGGAAAATTGAGTTGTGATAACGAGAAGACTTTAATGTCGTGAAAGACATATAATAAAGTATGGCCTCATATGATTACCGTAAATTTCACAATTTTTTTTTACAGGTTATTACAGGTTTTAAATAATTTTATTTGTTATCATTATTACATTTCCCTCTTTTTTCGTGTCACTAAGGACGACTTTCTATGAAATGTATTTCACTAGATAGTATTTTTGGTTTTCTTTCTGCCACTGGATACTACACTACTACACTGTTTTGCTTTTTCTAGTTTGTCATTAATTCTTTTAATCTTCAAGCATAACATTAATCTTCAAGCATAACATTCAAGCATACTTAACATTTAAACAAGAGATTTTAACCCTGTTTTTATTGCTTTATATTCTGTAAACTATTTACTATTATAAACCATCGTCAGTGGTTCTTTCCAGTCAAAATACAGTAAATATATTCCTGTTAATTTAGGACACTGCGTTAACTTGAGACAAACAAATTTATTATAGTATAACCCTCACTCTAACCCTAACTGTATATTTTCTGCCTTATTCTCTGAAAGAAATTCGGGAAAAAAGATTACCTTTAGCATTCCTGTCAGTATTACCCATGATCCTTTGCCTCTATTGCTATGGAGACGAAGCCAGACGTAGGCACACTTTTCACACAAGTGTCACTTTTTAACACTGTACTGAGTACAAGTTCTTGATAATCATGCTTCTACAGACACAGTCAAAAGTTTGGGGACACCTGAACATAGGATTCATAGGGTCTTTTTGAACATTCCTTTTCCACACTTAATCCTCATGTATTGTTTTAATACCCTCCACTCTTCTGGGAAGAAGTTTCACTAGTTTTTAAGGAAATTTGTGGAGATTAATTCAGCCACAAGCATGTTGGTAAAGTCATGTAGTGATGTAGAGTTCACATTCATCCCAAAGGGTACGGTGGCCGAGAAGTTCAAAACACATCACCAAATTCAAAAACAAATGAACGAATCCGAAAACACAACGACAAAAAAGGTAGGTATAGTTTGTAAATGGAAACTTACAGATCATTGGACATGACACCTGTCAGTCAAGATATACAGGTGAATGACAGGTGTCTCGTCCAATGATCGGTAAGTTTTCATTCACAAACTATACCTACCTTTTCCGGTTTGTCTGACTTGTCATTGTGTTTTCGGATTTGTTCATTTGTTTTTGCATTTGTTTATTTCTTTTCAGATTTGTTAGTGTTTTGCACTTCTCGGCCACCGTACAATAGAGTCGAGGTCAGAGCTCTATAACAGGAGATATTCCTGTCCATGTAAAGCATATCTTCATGAAGCTGACTTTGTGCACAGGAGTGTTGTTCTGGTGGAACAGGTTTTGGTCTCCTAGTTCAAGTGAAGGAAAAGGCATCCTATACAATTGTGTGCTTCCAATTCTGTGGTAACCGTTTGGAAAAAAAAAAAAAAAAAAAAAAACCACATATGGCTAGAAATGTCAGGTGTCCTAATTCTTGTATCTATATACTGCACATCCTACAATATAGACAATATCTTATCTATTGCTCTAAATGATGTGTACTTTGTAGCTAATGGTCAGTGCTTCTTCTAAGTAAAGATCTTTTACGGCCTTGTTATCGGCAGCGTTTCATTTGTCTTAGCAAGTGTGTAAAGATAGGACACATTATCCCGAAAGTTTATTGGCTTCCCTTTGATAGCTTCAGCATTTATTTTGTATTTATAGTCCATTAACCAAAAAGGCCTGCTTACAACAGGGCTAAATATGCTAACACACACACACACACAGTTCAAACTGATCTGACCCTGCACTGTCATGTGATCTAACTATTATAGACAGTAAATTATTTGTACACTTCAGGAAATAAAAAGACATTGTCACATCATCGTATTTAGCAATTCTAACGTCCATTTATTATATATCAGGTTAGTCTTTCTAGTATTTAGAACTAGCATCTAGAAATCAACATTTTTATACACCACACATACAGCCCTTAGCCATAATGATATTTCTATGAACATTCATGACAGGTATATAGGAATAAACATGTGAACAGGTGCAGGATATGAATGTGTTGCTATCTAGCCTTTGCTTTTTAATCACACCAGATAATATTACGTTCTCTAGACTTGCAGTGTAGCACACAATTATAACAAAAGAAAAAAAATAAAACAACTCACAAAAAAAAAAGAATTATATGATAAAGAACTGGTAGCATTGGCTTGTCATTGAAGTCAAACCTATGAATGTTTTGTTGAATGACATTTTCTTGAAGTCTGAAGATTGCATTCGGAACACGGCCCTCGTCTTGTAGCTAGCGCGCTTTGTTGTTTAATCAGGCTAGTGAATGTAAAGGTAAACTCCTTTCCCGTGGCTATTTTTAGCTAGCTAATGTCATGTCACTGACAAATATAAGTTGCTAGCTAGCATTAGTTATATTTGCTTAAATATATTGAAGGAAAGAAATTGAAGCTGGAAACAGTGTTGTTGCAGTGCAAGACCACCACAAACCACCAGAGCATCTTTAATGCACCATGGTACAGATTCCACAAGAGTCTGGAACTTTGAGAATCATCGTTCTTCCAAACAGATCATTTGGTTTTTAGATGAAGGTAGTGGAAAATGTTGCCGATTATAATTTTTGATAACTTCACATAGCATTTTTCAACTGACTTCTGGTCTTTTCCACATCTACATAGAAGCACTGGACTATGAAACATTGTTTTTTCTAATAATGGGGTCCATGCACGATAACACTAGTTCTATAGAGTACCGTGTCGAGTGGCATCACTGCCAATTAAACAGTGTTCTTTGGACTCAGCCTTTATCCTCTGCTAAAACATATCTCTCCTCAAAAGGCCAGTGGTGCCCATCCAAGTGATTGATAGAAGCGATAGAGTACTTTATACTCCTGCAATGGATGGCTGTGGCATTTAAACTCATATAATATCTTCCTTCTTAAAAGCACTGACTTATTTTTGCTTTTTTGGATTCTTGGCCATGGATGGTAGCATTCAAACTCGTACAACATTCTCTTTTAGAAGGGAATTTAGAATCAGCGCTTGGAATTTAGAAGCGCCATTATCTAGAGTGACTTACATTTATCTCATTCATACAAATGAGCAGCTATGGGGTTTAGGGCCTTGCTCAGGGGCCCAGGAATGGCACCTTGCTGTGGCTGGGATTTGAACTCACGATCTTCAGATACAAAGTCCAATGCCTTAATCACCACGCTGCCGCCTCCCTATATTTGTCCTTGGTCCCTATATCCAAGTCTTCTCACTAAATTAAAATTTTCATGTGAAAGCATGTGTCATCTGTTCGTATTTTAGATTTAATAGTCTAGCTTAGCGTATATATTGGTGTTATTCCAGTGCTAAAATTGAGCTTGATGTAGTACTGTATGTAGTATGAGTTTGCACTAGGTTGCATTTGTTATTCAGTAAGCTTTTGCTTGTTAATTTAGATTTCAAGACATGAGAATTGGTAGAACTGGCACTAGTCACTAAATGAGGCCCTAAACACCCTGTGGTCCAGGGGTTTCGAGGAGTTTTATTGACTTTGCATATTGAGCATAACTCCCAATAAAGCTGGGATATCAGTATCTCTTGCCTCATTTGCATATTTCTCAATGAAGTCTTCCGTCAAAGCCTATTATACCTAAGAATCAGCATTTACAGGTGCTAGAGAATATATTCATAATGCAAACTTGGGTGAAAACCCAATCTACAGAGCTACTGAGCTTAGAGGAGGAGTTTGGAATTACTAACAAATGTATTTATATCCGTAGCAATCGTAGGAATTCAAAGATTCAACTAAATGATATTGCAATAATATGCTGTATGCACTGGATATCAGTATCTCTTACTTTTTATAGATGTTTGGTTACAGTTTTCTGGGCCAGAAATGAACTTTCACTCCCAAGGCATACACAGTTTTAACCTAGAGAGCGGGGGCAGTAGGTGAAAAAGCGGGACGGCACGTCATTCTTTTTTCTTTGCAATCGTACCTCACAGCCAGGAGACAGTGGTACGGCTCTATTACGCATACATAAACGTGATAATCTCACACATACATTATGGTAGGAATGCTGAAAAGGATTATGGGCCATGCCGAGTAGAGAGTTCTGTAAGTGAACTTTACTGTGTGGTCACATTATTGTCACATAAAACCTAACAAACTGTTAACTTACAACACACACACACACACACACACATACACACGCAAAGATACTTATGATAACCCAGTGTATTTCAGATATGTTTAGTGACTCTAAAGCTGAAGCGTTTGAAACAATGTACCATCGTTATTTCGTCTGAAATGAACAATAAATATGACAAACTGTATAAAAACTATACACCTAATCATCAGCGGATCTGGGAAGAGAGGTGATGTGGTGTTTAGTGATGTCGCTTCACCAGGCGTTAGATGTTGTCCTCGAAAGTGTGCAGATAGGTTTTCAGCGAGAGTGTGTTTGTGTAGGGCAGCGGCAGCGAGCGGTAGAAATCGAGTCCGGTGAGCAGTTCTACGTCGCGTACGCGAGCCGTGTGAGTGCGCAGGATCTCCTCCGCCCAGTGGGATGGCTCCTCTGAGCTCTGGAAAGCAAAAGGAAAAAGAGGTTAGAGGTCAGCTATAAAGTTTTGCTAGAATTCAAGACTCTAAATTTTTATTTGTCACAAACATGGTTATGTGCAGGATACCACTTGAAATGGAAACCCGATCGCCCGCTTAGATATAATCAGATATAATCTTGAAATATATATATATATATATATATATATATATATATATATATATATATATATATATATATCTATATCTATCTATACATACATACATACACACATATATATGTATATGTGTGTATATATATATATATATATATATATATACACACACACACACACACACACACACACACACACACACACACACACACACACACACACACACACACACACACACACACACCACAACGATGGAAGTGTCTAATCAGATTTAAGCCACTTTTACTTATGTCCATGTATATTTTTTTTTTTATGTATATTAGGGGTCCCCAAACTACATCTGCTTTCTCTCAAACTTTCTTCCTCATACCGTCTCAGGGAGTTTTTCCTCGCCACAGTAATTGATAGGAACAAACTTATACATTGTCTCAAAGCAGCTTTACAGAGATAAAGCAGTTATAAAACAATGCCCATTGTTAAAAGTGCTATACAATCGTCCCGTCTATTAGTTACGTACCAAAACCGACCGAAAATAATTTTTGTTGTTCAAACAATAAATCATCCCCCCGCACTCCTTAAACACACACAGAAAACATTTGCACGAACACAACGAGATGATTTTTGTGTATTTTTGTTTTGAGTACTGTACAGTACAGTACTGTAGCGTAGCCTATGTGTCCTATGACGTGAAAAGTGGGCGGGGTTAAAGATACACGTCACTGCATTCTTCATTTTTATTGGCTAAATTTGGTGACTTATGTCTTCAACTCCGCCCTTTTTTTGACGTCAGGGGATATTAAAAACCTATGGCTTCTTGTTAAGCTACTCATTTCTTATGATGAACTGAAATCAAGCCCATTAGCGAAACAAAATTGTTATGTTCCAAATTGAAAATTGTGATAAAGTGGGACCGCGAGGTTCGACCTGCGATAAATCGAGGGACGACTGTACAAATAAAAATGAATTGCATTTATTCTTTTTATATCACTTTATTTAAAGTGGTAATAAAGGATGTCATAAAATGTAAGTGCCAGTAGATGCAAGTGCAGATAAAGGGAGGTTTTATTTACAGAACCAAAATCTAAATCGGGGGAAATCAAACTAGAGAAATTGATGACGTGAACATAAGAATGAAAACGAGACCAAAACTGTGAAGCTGAGAAACCAGAAAATCTGAAATAAAGAGCTAGTTATAGGCAGCAAAATTACTTTGCAGTCGTGACCAAGAAACAAAGGGGTATATACAAAGACACAAATTATACTGCATGTGGAATTGGATAAACATGTAAATGAAAAGATATGTGAAGACAAAACCTAATAACAGGTTGACCCAATACTTAATAAAAGTTGCGGAGACATAACATGCACGAAACCAAACACACATGGAACTAAATAACAGACAGGGTGGAGACAGGACATGAATTTAAACATTATGCAATGTTGCAGACAAATCAAGGAGCAGACACTGTGATACAGGGTCTGGACCGTCTGGCTGGTGGTAATGTTGGTCCTGACACCTAAATACACTGATCAAGTAAATTGTGGTCAGTAATTTTTAGGCCAGTTTACGGGTTTCTGACATTCCGTTTAGCTTAAATAACATCGAATGTCCTCAGATGTTGAGCTAATTAAGATGTTGAGTTGCTCAGGAGCACTGGGTTCCACAACTCCAACTGCCTTTAGGACATTTCTCATAACCACACACTCTGGTGCTCATATTTCTCACTTCCTGGTGTTGCTGATTTATAAACACACTCTTTTATGCAACCCAAATAAGGACAGGTTTCCTTTAGAGTCAGATTCCTATCAAAGTTTCGTTCTTAAATCAAGGGAGTTTTTCCTTTCCACAGTCGCCCCAGGTTTGCTCATCTGGGATAGGTATAATGTGATTTTTGTTCTAGAATTCTTACATTCTAGAAAGCTGCTTGAAAGGAATATCCATTGTGAAAAAAGCTATAGAAATATTTTTTAACTGAATTGAAACCTGCTCAGAGTGCAGTTTTTTGCATATGATATCTTCAACACTCTGCCTTGTAGCCAGTTCTTTACTATGTTGCATGTTATGTTATTTGTTTTCAGGATATTATAATGCATGATACTGTTGAGTTTAAATCAATAGCAGATGTCCTTATCCAGAGCAACTAATAAAGAATGATAAATAAAGAAAGACCTCACAATTGCGAGATCAAAAGTTCAAATCCAAAGGATACCTAATTCGGAGGAAAATGCATTTGGGTCCGAGAGACAAGTTTCATTTGGACCTTGTTAGAACACAGGATCATATTTACTTTCTAGTTCAATAGAAGTAAGAATTTACAGCCCAGCCAGCTGCACTGACAAAAGACAAGATAATCAACAATGTCGAATGCTGTGGAAATTGTGGTCAATTCAAAACCCGATATGGGGAAAATAAAATTTTACCGGTGACAGGAAGAGCTGTAAACTAAACAAATTCCTGTAATAATGGAACAAATCAGAACACACACATTTCCTGTACCCTCGCCCAGTCTCGCATGTATATCAAAGCAAATGACACACACACACACACACACACACACACACACACACACACACACACACACACACACACACACACACACACACACACACTGTTCACACTTCCTAAACAAAACGTTCTCAATTCACTGCGCTCAGGTCCTGACTGGAAAAGCAGTTCTGCTTTATGAAGTGTATCCCGTAACGCTTCCAGAGGAAAAATGTCCATAGTTCCAGAGGAACAATTAGTTCCAGAGGAACAATTTCAATGTCCTCAGGTGTCCAAGCAAGGTGATTCAGAGGTAAAATCATTTCTCTGGAACCCTTTTGTACTCATTTTTACTACATACACAATCAAATCTATGTTACTTCTACACTTCTACTACAACAAGTTGCCAGCCCTTGTATATCTTTCTGTATTAAAGAATTTCAATGTGCTTTAGCTCTATCTTGAATCTATTCTCTTCTGGTAAGGTAGGATTCTGACTTTTGTATATCTACTAAACTCAGTTGATTATAGAGTGTTGGTCGATGCTTATTAGTAATTCTCTCAGGTAAATAATTTTAGTTTTAGTCTCAATTGAGGTGTGACTTGTGGGCAGGGCTTACTCACTTATACTGAAGGTGCTTGTAGGTAACCCTCCTAAGGCCAGTAATGGTTAGTGCTTATTTATTAGTACATTGTGTTCTTCAAATTCATACATTGAACTCAAATTGGCAGATCAGTCAGGTGTCTTAAACCTATCTCTGTAGTCACCTCTTACAGACACAGATATTCTCATCCACAGAACAGAGGTCACATTGCCAGTAACCTCATCTACCCTCCTCTGTTGTCTCAATCTCAAACAGTGGTGGTAAGTGGGCTCTGAAATTGCCAGTCTGCTGCAGGGAAAGCTGACTATCACAGCCTAAGCTTCCCACTATGCCTTTGATTTTCTGGCACTCACTGAGACCTGGATATCCGCACAAAACACTGCTACACCAGCTGCTCTGTCTTCTGACTATGCTTTCTCTCACTCATTAAGACAAACCAGTAAAGGTGGTGGTACGGGTTTACTGTTGTCATGGAGATGGTGTTTCACACCTCTCCCTTTGTCTCATCTAAAAACCCAGTCAGCAAACAAATTTGGCCCAGATTTGGCATTCATTTGGCACAGCTGGCATTCATCCGGCACTGGCATACAGCATGCGGGCCAAACATTGCCCGGTTTAGCAGAGGTGGTACTGTTTTTAGGGCGGCTCACAAGGCATGGGCCAGATGTCATTTAGGACCAGTTATGGTATTTAACTTGGCTGAGACTTGGGCCACATTAGGACCGTAATTCATTGCGGTATGTGAGTTAAGCAAAAGCTGGTTGTGTGGGCCGGAGCTGGGCCAGAGAAAAATTGCTATGTGGGAATGTCTTCTTTTGAATTCCATGCAGTTTACCTCTTCATCATTGTCTTCTACCGCCCTCCTGGTCCCCTTGGACACTTCTTAGAGAGACGGACACAATCCTCAGTACTTTCCCTTCTGACAGCACCCCTCTGAAGTTTGTCAGATGGGAGGTTAAAGTCACCAAGAACGGTCAGTCATCTTACCTCCGTTTTTTAAAATACCTTCTCCTTGACATTTAACAGCCGTCCTTTCCACACACAGGGGAGGAAATGTCCTGGACTTGGTTTTCACTTGCCCTACTCCAGCTACAGACATGATTGCTACCCCACAAATTTCTGATCATCACCTGGTTTCCTTTACATTCACTCTTAATATTCTGCCTAAAACAATTTCCAACATCTCTCTCTTATCAGTCATAACCTCCACTCTATCTCTTCCTCCTCTGTAGCTTCCTATACTCTTTCATCTCTTCCTGACCCTGACTCAATTTGCCTCTCTGCTCTTGGACCACTGACTCTTTCCTCTCCTCTCTTTCCTCAACCATGGACCTCCTCTGCCCCGTGACCACAAAGCCTGTGCACAAGATCCTCATAAGCTCCACAACATCACCTCTTCACTACTCAACCCCCTGCTCCATTTTTCCAGACTGCTGATTACTTTTGCTTGATGTTCTTATCATAGAAGGAGGCAATCTGCCAGACCTTCACTTTCTGCCAGACAATGACTACACAACACTGCCAGAAATCCCCTACTTCTTTATTGTCAAGCTTCTCAACCATAACAGAAGATGAGATACTGCAAGTCATCAAATCTTGCAATCCCACCACCTGCCCCCTGGACCCAATCCCTTTAACCGCACTTCAGACTCTCTCACAATGCCATTCATCGCCACGTTCATCAACGGGTCCATAACATCTGACCATGTGCCAACTACCTTCAAGCAATCAAAGATTATTTCCATCTTGAAGAAACCTGCTCTGGATCCATCAGACATCAACAACTAAAGACCGGTATCACTTCTCTTCTTTCTTTCTAAATCTCTGAAATGCATTGGTTTCAATCAACTGTCTGTCTACTTCTCACAGAACAACCTCCATGATCCAAACCAGTCTGGCTTCAAAGCGGTACATTCCACAGAGATGCCCTTTTGGCTGTCACTGAGAAACTACATGCTGCTCGACCAGCCAAGCTGTCATCTGTACTTATCCTCCTTGACCTTTTAGCAGCATTCGACACAGTCAACCACAAGACTCTCTTGTCTACCCTCAGAAGCCTCGGTATCCGTGGAGCAGCATGGGAATGGTTTGCTTCCTACCTGGAAGGTCCCTCATACCAGGTAACATGGAGGGGGTCCACATCTGCCCCACGCAGACTCTCTACTGGTGTCCCACAAGGCTCGGTACTTGGTCCCCTTTTTTTATCCCTCTATACGCATTCTATTATTGAAGTCATATCCTCACGTGTTTTCTTACCACTGCTGTGTTGATGACACTCAACTCATCTTTTCTTTCCCTACCTCAGATACCACAGCCTTTGCTTCATGGATGAGTGCTCATCAATTATAACTCAACCCCAGCAAAACAGAACTGCTGGTCATCCCAGATGATTCATCTCCAGGTCAAGATCTTCGAATGACTCTTAATGACTCGCTGCTCTCCCCTTCAGCCACTGCTCACAACCTTAGCATAACTATGGGCAATAAACTGTCCCCCTTCTCACATGTTGCTAATGTGGCTCGTTCTTGTCAATTTCTTCTCTACAACACCTGCCCTGGTGCTTGTTCAGTCTGTTGTCATTTCGAGACTGGACTACTGCAACTCTCTGCAGGTGGGTCTTTTTCTGAACGCTATTCGTCCACTGCAAATGATCCAAAATTCAGCTGCATGATTTGTGTTTAATCTGCCCAAGTTTTCCCACACCATCCCACTGCTGCTCCTTCCACTGGCTTCCAGTGGCTGCATGCATCAGATTCAAAACACTGATGCTTGCCTACAAGTAAGTGTACTTCAAGTCTTTGATATATTCTGAGACCAAGGTGGTGGAATGAACTTCCCCTAGATGTCCAAACAGCAGAGTGTCAACAGCTGACTATCTTCAAGCGACGGTTGAAGACTTACCACTTACTGAAACACTACCTGAAAAGAAGTGGTTCGCTAGATTACAAACTTGGGATAAATCAGACTACAGTGTAGATTTATTAATTGCTAGAGACTCAAAACACCTTTGTATGTCCCTCTGGACATGGGTGTCTCCTAAATGCCACACATGTAAATGTAAAGGACTACACTATATAAGCAAACCTTTGTGGAAACCACAGCAATTAATTGTTGGACATCCACATTTATTCTGTTTGCTTTTATAAAAACCTCCACTTTTCTGGGAAGATGTTCCACTAGATGTTGGGAGTGTGCTAGTGAAGCATTTATTTTATATATAGCATTTGTCTATTACAACAGTAAATTTATCGTTTTTCAAACATGATTTACTGCTGACTTAATGCTTGTTTTAAATATTTGTATATTTAATTCATGCATATATCATTTCATTATTTTACTAAATTATATTCTAGATGCTTATATTTTTAGAAATGAACAAAATATCTTTTTTAAGCATAGTTGTCAACTTGCCATCTGCAATTATCATTGAAAAAACAAATACAAATGTTGATTTTCACAATGTACACATTACATACTGAAAAGGTTTTTTTTTGTTTTTTTTTAAAGAAAGAAACAACCCAGCATGAGTGAATTTGTTCAAAAGAGAAATCCCCCAAACACTACGTAACAAGCAGCTACTATAAGTTTTAAAATGTCTAAATTTAAGATAGTTAAACTCACTATCTGGCGTTTTCATTTTTTAAAGTACACATTTATGCATAAATACCCTGAATTAGGTTTCCATATAGTTATAATAAGAAAAACAGCTTATAAAAAAAGATTTATCGAAGAAGAAAATTGCCCAATTAATCGATTATCAGATTAATCTTTAGTTGCAGCCCTTATATATATATATATATATATATATATATATATATATATATATATATAAAAGTATATATATAAGTATATATATATACAGTTGTGTTCAAAAGTATTCAACCCCCAATGCTGTAAATGGTTTTAGGGAATTTAGTGTATATTTGTAATTGTATTCAGAATGAAATCCTACAAGGACTTCTTAAAGAACCATATGCAACTAAAATGACATCAATTAGTTTTGCAATACAGTAGTAAATGTTTCTTTTGTGAATTCTTCATTGACATAATTATTCAACCCCTTAAAGACTACCACTCTGAAGAACAGAGGTTCAATGAAGTGTTTTCAATCAGGTATTGAAAACACCTGTGGATATCAGGGAGCAGCAATAAAGCCTAATAAGCACCAATTAGGCAGCTTTAAAATGACTGTGATACTCAGCTCCTTCTAGACATTTACTGGTGTGGTTACAAACATGGTGAGGTCAAGAGAATGGTCCAGGAAGACAAGAGAACAGGTGATTACTCTTCACAGGAAGGGCAATGGCTATAAGAAGATTGCAAAGATGTTAAACATACCAAGAGACACCATAGGAAGCATCATTCGCAAATTCAAGGCAAAGGGCACTGTTGAAACGCTACCTGGTCGTGGCAGAAAGAAGATGCTGACTTCGACTGCTGTGCGCTACCTGAAGCGTAGAGTGGAGAAAAGTCCCGTGTGACTGCTGAGGAACTGAGAAAAGATTTGTCAGATGTGGGTACTGAAGTTTCTGCTCAGACAATACGGCGCACCCTGCGTAATGAAGGCCTCCATGCCAGAACTCCCAGGCGCACCTTGCTGTCCCCAAAGAATAAGAAGAGTCGACTGCAGTATGCCAAAAGTCATGTGGACAAACCACAGAAGTTTTGGGATAGTGTTCTGTGGACTGATGAAACAAAATTAGAACTGTTTGGGCCCATGGATCAACGCTATGTTTGGAGGAGGAAGAACAAGGCCTATGAAGAAAAGAACACCTTGCCTACTGTGAAGCATGGCGGGGGTCAATCATGCTTTGGGGCTGTTTTGCTTCTGCAGGTACTGGGAAGCTTCAGCGTGTGCAAGGTACCATGAATTCTCTTCAGTACCAGGAGATATTGGATGACAATGTGATGCAGTCCGTCACAAACCTGAGGCTTGGAAGACGTTGGACCTTTCAACAGGACAATGATCCCAAGCATACCTCCAAGTCCACTAGAGCATGGTTGCAGATTAAAGGCTGGAACATTTTGAAGTGGCCATCGCAGTCACCAGACTTAAATCCGATTGAGAACCTCTGGTGGGACTTAAAGAAAGCAGTTGCAGTGCAAGCCTAAGAATGTGACTGAACTGGAGGCTTTTGCCCATGATGAATGGGCGAAGATACCCGTAGATCGCTGCAAGACACTTGTGTCAAGCTATGCTTCACGTTTAAAAGCTGTTATAACTGTAAAAGGATGTTGTACTAAGTACTAAGATTGAATGTCACTTGGGGGTTGAATAAAACTGATAATGATGTGAGCTCAGAAAAGACATTTGTGGTTATTTCATTATAAATGTTATGTTATATTTGTCTGACCTACACGTGCCTCTTTGATTTAATTGTAAGCAGGATGACTGAATGATCATAATCAATGTCAAACCGACCAAAACAATCAATTTCAGTGGGGGTTGAATAATTTTGAACACAACTGTATATATTAAAGAATATATATGTTCAATTTAGGTTTATTTTTATAGCGCTTTTTTCAATAGACATTGTCTTGGGTGACACCAAGAGTGGTATTATAAATTATAGAACCAACAATACAGACACAGAAGAGTAATAATATCATGAGCGCCGCAGTGTGTGATAAGTAATGTTCTTTCCACAGGCTAATGCAGTCAGTTGTGGAGTTTAATTCAATGATAGAGAAACAGCATGTGAAAAATGTGAGATGTATAAATGTATAATGATGGAGAAACAGCATGTGAGAGAGAGAGATATAGAGAGAGAGAGAGAGAGAGAGAGAGAGAGAGAGAGAGAGAGAGAGAAGGGAAGAGAGAGGGAGAGCATGAACCCTTATGGCATATTACAATTTAATACCTGCTGGTAGCTAACCTCAAGCAGACTTTTCAAATGATCATCAGTCATGGTAGAATGTTATTTGGACTTGGATCAAATTAGTCTGTTGTGTGTGTGTGTGTGTGTGTGTGTGTGTGTGTGTGTGACTGAGACTTACATTGCAGCTTTCAGAGTTATCTGGCCGATGCGGGAGGATGAATGAACATGTGAAAATTGATCCATTGCACTCCTCCACTGTTGTGTTCTCTACTTCACAGCTTGTAATTACCACATATAAATGAGTAGGTATCGGGGCAGAGTCACCTGCATGTCTGCGGGGCACACACACAAACACACACACTGTAGTGTTTTATACTTAAACTGTGTGCGTGTGTGTGTGTGTGTGTGTGTGTGTGTGTGTGTGGTCTTTACTCTCTGATTTTTTCCACTGTGTCTCCGAGTCCATCGAAGTTATAGTCAAATATGGGTCCAGTCACAACATTAATGCTGTTCTTCTCTTCACTATAACGCCTCAATACTGTCATCTGCAGGTATTTCCATATTCCTACACACACACACACACACACACAATGTATAATATTTCATATTTTATATATATATATATATATATATATATATATATATATATATATATATATATATATTATTTATACAGTACAGACCAAAAGTTTATATATTATATATACAGTACAGACCAAAAGTTTTCATGACTATGAAAATTGTAGAGTCACACTGAAGGCATCAAAACTATGAATTAACACATGTGGAATTATATACATAACAAAAAAGTGAACTGAAAATATGACATTCAGTTGTTCAGTTGTTTCACACTTTTTTGTTATGTATATAATAACGCAACACTCGTTTTTGCCCCATTTTTCATGAGCTGAACTCAAAGATCTAAGACTTTTTCTATGTACACAAAAGGCCTATTTCTCTCAAATATTGTTCACAAATCTGTCTAAATCTGTGTTAGTGAGCACTTCTCTTTTGCCGAGAGAATCCATCCACCTGGCATGGCACCATGGCATATCAAGATGCTGAAAAGACAGCATGATTACTGCACAGGTGTGCCTCAGGCTGGCCACAATAAAAAAACAACTCTAAAATGTGCAGTTGTATCACACAGCACGATGGCACAGATGATGCAGGTTTTAAGAGCATGAGATATTCAACTTTCTTTGCAATTTTATGTTGAGGAACATTATTCTAATATTATTCTGAAAAGGTTCCACAATTTGAAGACACATTCTTTCACAGATTGGTGAAGATCAGTCCAGGTTTACTTCTGAGAGACTCTGCCTTTCTACAATACACTATTTATACGCAACTATCTTACAATTAACCTCATTCGTTGCATAGAGTTTTTCGAGACGTGTTGCAGCCATCATTTAATGACCTTTTATTTTTTCTTTAATATGGTACATTTCCCTGAAGATTTGAAAATCATTGCATTCTGTTTTGCATTCAACTTTTTAGCAATTTTGGTTGCAGTTAAAAAAGGACCACCACACAGTGGATTGACATAGTGAAGGCTATACTCACTCTTAAAGGCAGGGTACATAGGGAATGTATTAGTGATAAATGAAGCATCATATCTGGAATCAGGAGAGATGGAAAAACCTATGGAGAAATGATAAACAAGAGCCACTTAATTATACACAGTCACTGAATCTGTTGTCTTTTTTTTTCAGCTGTTTAGTTTATTTCCTCTGAGCTTAGATATATATATGCTTTATACAATACACTATACGGAAAAGGTTTTGAGACACTTGACTTTTACAGCCATTTGTGCTTTTTTGCCAAATTTTTAACACAAAGTTGGAAGTAAACAATTGTATTTCAATGTCTCTGGATGCGGGAGCATGACATTTTTCCTTTATTTGAACTTGGAGACCCAAACCTGCTCCAGCATGACCCTGTTCACAGAGCCAGATCTATAAAGATATGGTTTACATGGTTGGAGTGGAAGATCTTGAGTGGCCTGCTATAGAGCTCTGACCTCAAATCTATTTGGGATGAATGGGAACTCTGACTGCACCCCAGGTCTCCTCACCTCACCTACATCAGTACCTGACTTTACTTACACCCTTGTAGCTAAATGAATCTCCACAAATCTACACAAGCACACTCCAAAATCTAGTGGGAACTAAATGTGAAATGAGATGTTTAAAAGGCACATATGAATCTTGATCAGGTGTCCACAAAGTCTTGTCCATATAGTGTTTGTGTGTGAGTTTGTGTATATGACAGAGTGAGAGAGAGAGAGAGAGAGAAACTCTAACCAGGTGGGTACAGGAATCCACGAATGATCTTGTGATCCTCGTTGGAATCACAGGTCTGTGTGTGTTCAGGAGGAACTCGGATGTCAGCTCTTACACAGTCTGTGTCTGAAAGAGGTGCAGCAGTGCTCTCTATCTGCAGAGAAAACCATGACATACACACTCATGCAATATTCTCTGTTTATAGATACAGTATGCAGAGAAACTTTCATCAATAATTCAATATAATGTCTGATCATCAAATTGTCACAGTCATCATACTAATTTATTTGAGTCTATTTAACTCTGATTTATTTGTATCTGTCTAGAGAACTAGAATGTTTAGCACACATATATATATATATATATATATATATATATATATATATATATATATATATATATATATATATATATATATATATATTGACACAGTAAACAGTATTCCAGCATGAATAATGCAGACTCCTGCATACTTGCTTCACAAAATGAAGGAAATTCGAAAGTGTGTTTAAATGAATGTAGTCATTTCGACTTTGTACATGTCACATGGAACCTTGTGAAACTACAGTACGGTAGAGTGTGTGTGTGTATATGGAGGTGTGATTTATACCTGTTTTGGTATGGTGAACGCCGTCCACAGGGGCATGTGCAGCTCGTAACTGTATGCGCTGATATAGTCTAAGTGCTGCAGTAAGGAGTACGAGGTCTGGAACAACACGGCGGGGCGCCCGAATGGCAGATGGGTCTTATCTACAACACACGCTCAGGAATGAGACAGTGATGGGCTTCATGAACAGCCAAAACATACAGTAAAGTCCAAGTTTTTATATACACTATACAGACAAAAGTATTTGGACACCTGACTTTTCCATTTATACAGTATGTGGTTCTACCTGGAACTGTTATCACAAAGTTGGGGGCACACAATTGTATCGGACGTCTTTTGCATGCGGGAGAATACAATTTTCCCTTCACTTGATCTAGGAGACCCAAACCTGTTCCAGCATGACTAGTCACCTTTGCACAAAGCCAGCTTCCATAAATATATGCTGGAATGGAAGATCTCCTGCTTTAGAGCTCTAAACGCTATTGAATGCTCCTTACCTCACCTACATCAGTACCTGAGTTTACTAACACCCTTGTGTCTAAATGGATCTTCACAAACTCTAAAACATCTTCCCAGAAGAGTCAAGAGTGAAGGTTATCATAACAGCAATTGGGGACTGCATGTCGAATTGGATATCCGGAAAAAAAATCTCATGATCAGGTGTCCACAAACCTTAGTCCATACAATGTAGTTTCTCAAATATCAGTCATGATTTAATGTAAAAGAACGAGGCTTAACTGTTAAACAAAGCAGAGCCTTCTGAGAAAAATCCTTCGGCGCTCTCCTCGATCATATTCTGTTAAACAGATGAACAGAGAGAAAAGTTCATGTAAAAATTAGATACATATTTAAACAGCGGTGTAAAAAAACGTATTCATTTTATTTGTATAGTGCTTTTAACAATGACCTAAAGCAGAATTAAATACTTAAATACATTTTATTTAAAGCCATTAATGAGCCCTTATTAGTTTATTTACTTTATGTTCTGTAAAGTAGCTCTATATTGTGTGATGTAGATCCATGTTGTTTTATAGAGCATCAGGGTTCTGGAGAAACGTCTCATTTCACTGTGTACTGTGTCGGCTTTATATGGTTGAAAAGACAAAAGCTTCTTGACTCTTATCCCTGATTGAGTGAGTGGTGACTGTGGCAAAGAAAATCTCCCTGAGATTGTATGAGGAAGAAACCTTGTGAGGAACCAGCCGCAGAAGGGAACCCATCCTCATCTGGATGATCTGAATGTCCATTCATTACAGTTTCATCACTGTGGAGGTTTTTATCTGTTCCTGTCTGATGGACACTTGAGTGCAAAAACTGTTCATGGCAACTGATGCCCTAAACTGATTGCAGCCCAAATCCATGTCAAGTTTCTGGATTTTATCCTCCACATAATATCTAGTTTAAAACAAATTTAAAATGTACGCTAGATGAACAAAAATTTTGGGACACTTCACTTTTCCAGACATATGTCTTGGATGTCTTTGAATGCTGTAGAATTAGATTTTCCCTTCAGTTGAATTAGGAAACGCAAAACTGATTCAGCATGACAATGCTACTGTGCACACAGCAAACTCCCTGAAGATATGCTTGATTTGGAGTGGAAGATCTCCTGCTATAGAGTTCTGATCTCAATCCTATTGAACAGTTTTGCAGGGTTCCTACACATTTCAAAATGTCATACTTTTCCAGACTCAAACATGCAGACTTTCCTGAAGATTTTTAAGACCATATTTAACATCTAAAATAATGATTTTAAAATCCAACAATAGCATGCGTTACGTTACAATCTTCTTTCAGTCACACGGTTGGAGGCGCTCTACTGCCATGGCAACCGCT